>NW_028257739.1:0-53126 GCF_054643075.1 Acanthaster planci | reverse complement strand
TGAGCATTTATTTTCCATTCAACACTTTGCAAAATGGGGTTACGATCGGCGGAGTGTCAGAAATAGACGTAGTTCCGTTTCTTTTTGCCCCGTAACGTTAACCACGTACGTGTATAGTTATCAGCGGGTTAAGATGATTAATTTCCTGCTCTAGTGCTTTTCTTTTTCTCTTGATTTAGACTAATTAGAGGGAAGGAACTACCTGTAGTATGTAATCGTCTCTAAGTTTATCCACCAACCGAACTGACATGTTGTGTATAGCAAGCAACCATGACCACGAAATAAAGTTTACTTGAACACTGCAACCAACGAAAATTGGCCACAATATTTTTCACTTAAGCACTTCCTTGTTCAAGATTAACTCTCTCCAATCGGGGAACAGACGAGTTGCAAGCAGATCATGGGCCCTAATGCACAATGTACAAATAAAGCTTCATAGTCCAGACCACGCCTGTGGTCCCAAAAAGTCTTCTCAACAGTTTTCTCCTATAGTAGTAGGGAAGGGACAGTTCTGGACCAAACGCCCCTTTTTACCCGGTTTTTGCTCAAAACCATTGGGTAGTACATCGACTCAAAAAATCGTCGAAACCTTTTTGGTGGGAAAAAATGGGAAAATCCAGAAATGACGTGAACCCCGTTTTTGCTCAAAACCCTTGGGTAATACATCGACCC
The DNA here is from genome assembly GCF_054643075.1 of Acanthaster planci. Taxonomy (NCBI): domain Eukaryota; kingdom Metazoa; phylum Echinodermata; class Asteroidea; order Valvatida; family Acanthasteridae; genus Acanthaster; species Acanthaster planci. The sequence goes on along the minus strand of NW_028257739.1, from coordinate 52,454 downwards.
AAAAAACCGGGGATTCCCACTCACCTTTTGACCCCGGCGCCGCTCGCTCGCTCGCTGTAAACAACTCGTGACTAGCGCCGGGGATTTCCACTTCACTGACGTTGAACTTTTGACCCCGGCTGTAAACAACTCGTGACTTGGCAATCACTCGCAAACAAGTGATTGTTTGAGATCGAGAAAAACGTTGCAGAAGTATAATCTGTCTTTTAAAAACGGCGAAGCGGGTGAAATAGAATATAAGTTGAACCAAGTTTTAAACGGTAAGATCTGTCGAGGTAAACCGTTGAAGGCTTTAATCGCGGTGTGTTATCAAGACACAACTGGGGAAACCGAATCTAAAGTGAAAGATCTATTTCAAGTTTCGGATAAGCACTGGGAAAACGCTATGGAGAAGTTTAACCTCGTCAAACAAGACGTATAAAACGTATATAATAAAATGGAGACTCACACTTTTCACTTGACCGAAAACCCGCAGACGTTTAGATTGAAAAACGAGATCAACAACACCAAAGGCGACAAAGTCGTCCGAGTAAAGAATATTCAGTTTGAAGCTGGATATTTTAACGTAACAAACGCCACTGAAATTGAGTGGGATACAAACTTGGACGGTAGGCCAGCGGGGGTACTTGGCGAAGGACCGCCCGGTATACCCTCAGTGGAAAGAACGGACTCATCTCCCAATCCAGAATTAGTACAAACAGCTAAATCCAGATTGATCCAAGCAAATAAAAGGGGCGAGTTAGCGGAAGAAATCAGAATCATCGCTGATGAAATTGAGCAGCTAAACCAAGAAATCGCAGCTTTAGAAGATCAGTTAAACCAAAGACAACCATCAGAAACGCGAGCTCGTTTATATTTTGATCTCGACGATAAAAATATCAAATCAGCTTCACTGCTCGAGGGGCAAAGACAAGCTTTAGATGAAATCTACGAAGGGAATCCACCAACTCGACCTACCACCACCACCAACTCCCCCAGGAGACCCAGAAGAGAATTAACTAAAAGACTGTTTTTGACGGGGCTAACTGGACCTATATACGACAGACTTCATTCGCGAAGCTCATCCGAACCATTACCCCACGGTCACCGCTAGCTAATGATCAATCTGGTTCTGCAATGATGACCCCCAGATCCGAACATAAATCAAGAACAACTGAATGAATGAAAAGAGACCAATGAATTCTTTTTAAATTTGTGTATTTACACTATATTTACACATCTATTTACAAATTTACAGAGGAGACATGAATCTGAGAAATATGCCTATTTACAAACTCACTCGGTTTACAGTTTGGAGATTCTAACTCTTCAAGTCGGCAAATAAGCGAACAACTACAGAATTTACAAATAACACAGGTATTCTTAATTTGACTTACTTCGAATTGAGTGAATCACCAACAGTTAAGTTTTATACCAAATTTATTTAGTTGATGAATATGGAGCCGGGTTCTCCCTCAATATGTGAAAATAATACCGACGCTCTCGTGTCCAGCTAGTTCAGCGTGACTAGGAGTAGGAAGCCCCAGTTGGAGAACATAAGTCTCGTAGCCTTCTCTCAAGGATGGAAATGGAGTCCTAGCTAGTGCGTCACATGGTGGGGAGGGAGACGTCAAACCCAACAGTTACGGCCATCTATTAAAGTAAAATTCAACCGAATACATGCAAGTATCGTGCCGACATTACCAACCATTCTTTAAAACTCTTCTCAATTCTGTGACATTACTCATCTTTCTTACAGTATCCTTCAATAATATACAGTTCAGTCAATTTTCCTTCATAATCCAATCATCAGGTCAGCTATTCTTCTATCGACTTCAATGTTACAAAAAATAATGAATTATTTCCTCATACACAGCTTCGTTTATTTTCACAGTTAAGGTTGTAATAATTCAATAAGTTATATCTTCAAAGTTCAAAATATTTTCTTCAGTTTTACATTCTTAAGTACAAAATTCGTTCAACTTACGGTTATGTCCATCATAACTAGACAATGTCTAGGCTGATTGTTGCAGAGAAGGGGATCGGTTTCCTGACAGATCGTATTGGCACTGAATTTTGCCAAAACTCGAACTGATCGTGCCGGGACTGGAATTCTCCGGCCGATCGTCGCCTGCTGGATCAGGGACTTCAGCGAAGTTGACACCGGTCACAAATCTCTCACTCAGCTCAGCTTTCACTTTAGGATGTTTTCAGATTGAGAATCAAAAATCTTCTGCCAACACTCTCATACACACCAAACTCAACTCCAAAAAAAAAAAACTACACCATCCTACGAATACAGATAAAGAAATTAGTGGGGAAAAAACCCGGACCCAAACACGAACAAAGACAAAAGTATGTTTGGACAATAACCATGGCCGGTGGTTTTACGTAATTCATAGCAACGAAACCGCGCGTCTCTCGATCGCGATTAAGACGCCCGATCCGTGATCGACGAAGTTCTACTGGCTGCTAGGAAAACAAGCGGCAAATTTTGATATGTTAAAGAAGTGACGCGTAAGAGAGCGAGACTATTTGCTGCCAGGGGAGAAATTTAACAGACAAAACAACAAATAAATAAAACTACCAATATTTTCAGAGGGATCTTAACCACCCAGGGCCAAAGAGGAACCATCGTGGTACCCCCCGGTTATTATAGCAGGGACTGGTGTCACTTTTTGTTAAACTAGATACCGGGCGTTTCTTTTAAGGTTCACTCGGAATCTAAACGGGTGACTTTGGCCATTACGGACCCCAATCTCAAGTTGCGACTAAACAAAGAAGTGTCCAAGCTATTAAGCTTACCCAAAATAAAACTTTTACCCAATGTCATTTACGAAGGCAATTACGATTTAAACCCCTTGAAACTCGCGTTTATTCATTGCAAACAATTAAATACATTTTACAATTTTTATAACGGGCAGTCTTTAGACTTGCTAGACGTGATAGCTACCGAGCCTAGCACCTGTAATCACTGTAAAACGCCTAAAAAGTTAATACACAGAAACATCAGTGAATTGACTTTTTCTGTTAAAAACGATAAAGGCGAGCTCTTGAATAACATCGGCAAAATTTTAATCGAGTTAGACATTTTTTAAAACGCGTAATTATAAAAGTAATAAGATGACAACTAACATATACCCAGATTTAAGTAAACACTCGGAGTTGACTTTAAACTCAGCTGAACAAGCGGAAACCAAAATTTACGGACTCAGAAAGATCGAAGAAATTAAATCCCAAATTCAAAGAGAACGCGACGCGCGGGAAAATAGTTACAAAAAGATCAAACGGATCCTTACCGCACTCGGTTACGTAGAGTACGGCGTAGAAGCATTGGAGTCACATCAGCAGCCGTAGGCGTTCCCGCCATTTTGGGAGTCGTTACCGGACCCGTCGGACTTGTGATGGAAGGCATTGCTATCGGTGCGTTTGGCGCTTACGCGATTCTAAAGTATGCCTCCCGTGGACTCACCCACAAAACAAAAAACACAACCAAATTCGATATTGGCAGACGCTAAATTAAACACCATCGAGGAATACGTATCTCACGCGATTGAAGACGGTGACATATCCCAGGAGGAATTTGTCCTTATTTTATCCAAGCTGAAAAAATTTAACGAGATGAAAGAAAAGATCAGTACGTCTACAAAATTGCAAGCGAGCGAAGCGAGCACCAAAGAAGAATTCGAACGTCAAGTCAACGAAAGAGCAGAAGCGCTAGCCGACGAACGGGCGGCGGTTTTAAAAATAGATCTTATGAAAAAACTTGGCGAATAAGTTTTATAAAGTCGGTTAGGTTTGAAGAGAACCCGCCCGCTTATCAAAACTTGGTCTGTCCAACGGCACCTCCTTTAAAATTCTTTTAAAATAAATGGGAGGCAATTTTAGTAAACGAAGACAATTCTTTTACAGCCGAGTTTCCAAATTTAACGCACGCGTATAAGTTACCGAAAGTAACCACGGATGAAGCGGTAAATAGGTGGTCTACCGAGCCGATATCGTTTTACCCAAAATCAATTTAATTTTGCGGTCTATTGCGCGACGACGGCCTGCGGTGTGGGTTTTGATCTGCTGTCCGACCCCAATCCGTACGTCTCGGCTTTATTTAACTTTCACGTGTATTACACCGTACGAAAAATATTTTACGACTGCGTGATGCCCATTCCGAGCGACGACGTATTTGACGCGTTACACAATAATTACGACAATCGGTAGTTTACCGACACGTGTCTTTTATACGTAGTAGACCCGAATAAATCGTACAAACAAACAAGAGACACTTTTACAAACGGATTAGGCACCGCTTATTATTACAACAATGGATATATACCTGTTCCGGGTAAAACCTACGACGCGCACGACTTACACGTGACCAACGGTAAATACGCGGGATCTACTTACATGGGATTTGGATGGGCTGAACCGCCTAAAGGCTCCGGTCACGCGAGTACCTACAGGGTCTCCTGGATTTCACAGTCGGACGCGGTTACTTTGGCCTTGTGGGATTTTGTTCCTAAAAAGTCTCGGTTGACGGACGTGGGAATCACCAAGGTAAACGAATCAATTCGAGCTTACGTCTACGCATTCTCGGGGCACAGGCGCAGACCAAGACCAGCGTTTTGGCCACCGGCACCGGATTAGACGCGCGACGGCATTTACTACGATCTAATTAATTCGGACCCCGATCTCGAACAGTCGATCGACCAATTTCAAGATTCGCTACAATACGCAAAAGCGCCTTTAAACTTCGTAGTTGCCCGGGTTTGTACCTGGTGCCCTCGGACATGGACTTACGCATCGGTACGTTTGAGGGATATAACAATAATTTACAAGTCGCGACTGAGGATATGAAGACTGGATACGTACCGAGTTTAAATAGCGGAGCGAGTTTAAAAGTTGATTTTAATGAAGAGGAATTACCGAGGAGGGCAATTGTAAAGCCAGTTTTAAAGCAACCAGAACCAATTTTAAAGCCTTTAGACGCACACAACGAAAAAAATCTATCATTGACCATCGGAGCCGTTACCATGGGTGTCGTCGGTTTTACGTTGTATTAATTTTAACTTAAACGGTTTGAATTAAGGCGTAAAAAAATCTCACCCCAAATTTGAGGTGAGATTTAATTTTTTTTTGTCCTTTTTACCCTTTTTGCACGTACGTCAAAACTAAAACACCCAAGCCTACGAGGAAGGTCCACAGGCGTTCCGCCACCCACCCGACAGCTTTACTCGCCGCATTAAAATCCAACTTAACACGCTACCTATGACCCCGGGCAAAGCTCCTAAGGCGCTTGCCCCGAGTTTTTTTAGTACCTCCGCCAGGTTTTTTAGTTGCTGTTTGATCCAATCGGCGGTCCCGGGTCTAGGCGTTGGTTTAGGCGTTGGTGCGGGTTCAGGCGTTACACTAGGAGTTCCAACAGCTCTGACACTAGCTACGATCCTACTAACGATGGTACTTACCGCTAAACTAAAAGCCGTTAAAATGCTTACGATCGTGACACCTTGCTCTCTAAATATCGTTCGAATCTTATCACCCAGGGTGTCATTCGAATGTAAAGCGTAATAAATCAAATCTTAACTCGCGACATTTGGCTTTTGAGTTGGCCGTTTAATGTGTCTCTGTGATCTTGTAGTGCTTTGAGTTGATCGTTTAATTCACGTAAACGACCCGAATCTTCAGAAGTCTCGAGACTACTTATTTCTTCTTGAATTTCTGTAATTTTAGCTTCGTTTAATCGTATCTGTCCTCTAATCTTTTGTAATGATTTATCTAAAGCGACCAACTCAAGATAGTTTAATCCTTCTGTTTGTATGCCCTTATCTTGGGTGAGCTCTTCTACGATGTCACTGACTTGGTCTGATATTTGGGGTAGCTCTTCCATTTGAATGCTCTCTGGTTTAATGGATTTTAACTTTGATTCAGCTTTTTGCACCGATCTTCCATAATTGCCAAATCCCAATTTGAATCTTATAAAATCTTGCGCTGACGTGGTGTCTTCACCCCTTCCGGTGTATCCAGCAGCTTTGGCGTTTTTGATGATTGTGTCAAGACCGACGACTAAATCTGGGTTTCTTTTGTCGGTTAATAGCACATCACCGTATTCGCCTTAACGTTTGTAAAATAAACCTTTGCCTTTGCGGTAATCAAACCTTTCATAGTGAAGTACTGATGGTACATCTTTTCTTCCGGCGATTTTAAAATATCGGTAAAAGTCTTCTACAATTGGATTAGTTATTAATGCCGCTCTCCCTCGTTCTAAAGGATCACCGGATAATGTTGCTGGTCTTGGGTTTACAGCCAATTTTGATTCAATCGGTTTTGTTGTTACCTTTTCTCCATATGATGAAGTGTTGGTATCGTCCCATACAGGTTTATTTAGTTTAATCGGACCTTTTCCTACTTTTAGTTCATGTAATGAAGTGTTGGTATCATCTCATCCAAGTTAATTTGCACCTTCTATAAAGGACGTTTCTCGTCGATCATTCTCAATAGAATCTTGGTCGCGCTCGCTTTGATCGCTTATTTCTTGATTTTCTAAGAGAGGTATTTCCTCAGGATCGAATCCTCCTGCCATTTCTTTTATAATATATGCTTTGTATTTTTTTAAGCGGTGGGCAGGCTTGCGGGCAGGATACCCTGTGCTACCAACCAACCCTGGGTAGCCAATGCACCGCTAGACAACGCGGTCAATTTCAACGCATCTTCGGCGGATAATTTATTTAGATCCGGCGGTTTAAATTTAAAAAGCTTGCTCGACAGCACAGCGTATCCAATAGAAATTCCCGAAACGACGGCACCGTGGTAAACCGTATTGGCGATTCCGTTTACGTCGATTGATTTAGCGTTACTCATATATATATATAAAGAACTTTTAAATTCATTCCATGTCCAAAATTGTTTCTTGGTTAGGAATACTCACTTCGTTCGTGCTCTCTCCGGTCGTACTCGCTACGCTCGTTTTACTCGCTTCATTCGTTTTTCTCGCTTTTCGTTTTGGTTGAATAATTTGTTGAGATCTATTTTTCCAAATTAAATAGAGAAAAACCCAAGTGATACCCAATCCACCGAGTATCAAGCTTCTGTTTTCAAAGGCCGTTTGGGTAAAGCTAGATTTTTTTCCTTGGTGTTTTCTTCACCCGCTAGTTTCATCTTGACGAGCTGTTGCTTCATCTTTTTGTTATGCTCAGCTAACTTCTTACCTTGTTCTACACGCTTTGGATTTTTGGCTTTAGTTACCGTCTGAATTTTGTTGCTCGGGTTGCTTGCTACGCTCACTTCTGTCGGGTTCGCTTCGTTTGTTGACATTCTCTTTTATAATAAGAGAACCTTTGTTAAATTCTAGATGTTTTGTTGTAATCAACATAGCTGTAAGTGGGGATAGGTAAACTCCGTACTTGTAACAGACTTCAGTGAGTAGGTGTCCCATCGTTTGATTTATAATCGGGTCGTCGTTTAGGTCTTTAGTCTGTGCTTCTTCAGACGTTAAGTTGACGTTGAATCTGAGTAGATCGATCGGAGTAGCTATACCGAGTAGGCGAGAGTAGAGGCTCAAAATCGCGTAGTCGAGAGGTTTTACGATCTCTTTGCCAAATTTAACTTCGTGTAGGTTAAAAAGCTTTTCTTGATCTTTGGGCGACAGAGCTTCGATCTCTTTGATCGAGTATTCTTTGCCTAGGTACTTCTTGCTTTCACCTGATGCGGCTATCGAACAGAGTCTATCTTTGACGTTTGGTTTACATTCGTTTGAATCGCCGCTCGCTCCGCTTTGCTCGTTGAGTATGCTTTTGATGTCGTCCATTTAAATATATACGTTTTTATTTTGTTGTAGGTATGCTTTAGTCGTAGGTACTCAACTGTGTAGTAAGTTAAGTTAGCTGCTATAGCTAGCTGGGTAAGTAGTTGAACGTATTGTAACATTGTTGCTTATTTACTATAACTAAAATAAAATTGCTCAAGCACAGCTGAGTTAGCTATGCTCAAGCAAAGGATAAGTAATAGTAACTTCTTAACAACTAGCTTTCAAATCGTTATACGACGTAACAATTAACTTATCGCTCTTTCTGTTATTGTTGCAGCTATAACAGCAAAGCACGCAATTTGATTTAATATGGCCGATTTTATTATATAATCGTTCGATGGTACAAAGATCGTCTTTGTGTTCTAAGAATTGCATCTGAACTTTGCAATCTGGGTAAAAGCAGCACGGATAATCCTCAGTTAACCTGCGGCAAAAGTCTGTGTCAATAAACCGGTCGGGATCAAATCGATTATACATTTTGTCCTTCTGTCGAGCGCTGCGAATCCATCTTCTAATCGTTACCTTGATTGGGTCAGAACAAATCTTACAAGTATGTTTTCGTCTCCCGTGCTCGCAAATCGATGCTCCGTCAAACTCTTTACAACGAGATTTTTGTCTCCTGTGTTCACATTTATTTTGTTCTTGATAGGCTCGTACTTTCTCAATGCAGCCGTTACAGGTCGCGTTAATTTTACCAGTTTTCTGTACGGAGAAGTTTGACGGGTCTAGGAGCCAACGGCACTTTTTGCAATTTATTTTTTCTTCAATCATCTTATTTAATAAAGGTAATTAAAAAATTTTTCTCGTTTTTAATGAACTAAATAACTTACGGGGGGCTCTGTATTTAATACCAATTTACTAAACCGAACAACGCGTAGGTGTCTTTTAATTTCTTCTCTCTTTTCGTCCGGTACTACATCGTTTTCGTCGCGACATTGGTCAAAGGACGAACGATCTTTACAATGAAATATCGCGGTCCAAGCGGTATTCTCTCGGAAGTCTTTTAGCACCGAATTATACTTTTGCGTTAGAAGCCAACACGAATGAAGATAATGTCGACCGCTAAAAGCCATTTTACTAAAGGCGCAAACAGAACCACTTTTAGATTTCTTTCGATACTTGATAAACTGATCGGCTGCGCAATCGTCGACGATAAACAAGGTATTTATCCCATCAAATATTTTTTGATAAAGTTCGATCGCCTCGTTTAATTCTAGTTTCTCTCGATCTAAATCACACAAGTAAACGTTTTCGTCGCTGTATATCCATAGTCGGTCCAAGTATGTTTTGTTCTTAAAAAGCGTCGGACATATAATTACGATGGCTTCAAACGCGAAACGGTATTTCGTCTCTAAAAGATTTAAAATCCAGTTAGTTTTCCCGCTGCCCGTCTTACCCACGATTAAGGCGCAGTGAGGATTTTTAAACATCTCGTTCATTTCATTCACTCGCTTTGCTCGTTTATTCGCTTCGCTCATTTTAATAAACTAAACTCTTGAAGTTTCCGTCTTCCACCGTTAGTTGAGAATCCATCACCAGGAATACGTACATAGCGGTCCTGCGGTTTCGGCCGTTCGTTCCATCTGTATGGAAATGTCTCCTCCTCCGCCGAGAGGCCTACCCGAGCCGTGGGCAGAATTGTCGTCAGAACTTCTGAAGTCGAGCCACAAACCGTACTTGTCTTTTAGGTAGTCGGCCATATCTACTCCCAACAAAGATATGTCTGAGACGACCCCTCTAGCCAATTCTTTATCCGAATTACCAAAGTACTTTCTAACTTCGTTCCAATGTTGGTATTCAAACAGACCCTGCGAATAAAGTTAATTAGTTTTCCCTTCGGCCGTGACGACCGTCTTTGTGATATGTGGATTATAAAATTTTTGCGGGTTTTTGATAACCGGATCTTTGAATAAAATCAAAATTCCTTTGAGACTTTTAATCGTCTGATCGATGTTGATGTTCCATAGCGTGTCACTCTTGTTTACGACCTGTTTTTTCCACGAATGAATCCGGTCAAATAGGTAATACATCGTTTTTTTATTTTTTAGTGTTTGCGCCAGATCTCGATTGGTAACAACTTCATATTCCAAGGTAAGATCTGAAATTTGATATTCTGCGGCGGTATCTGACGAGTTGATCACTTTGTCGTGCCCGTTAAAAGTTAGTTGGTACGTCAGAGGCTCTTTAAACCACGAAGGATAAAACGCAGCGTGATCCGTCAACATCGGCGTGTCCAGTGGAATCTGTTTTTAAAAGCGTCGGCAATTGCCTTGTCTTTACCGTTGTTTGCGGCGGCATTAGCATCGCCAGCCCCTAGACGTATCTTGGCCACGTTTTCCTTTTCCAACCCAAAGTACGCCATATTTTTAGTCTGCGACAGGGGTAACCAATTGTCCTTAAAATTGTGAAATACGTCCGCATCTCAGTAACTTACGATCTTGTTTCCCTGTAGATTCACATTTATTTCCGAACCAGGTTTCTCGCCACGTTGTTATAAACTGTCCGGTTGTCGTCCGAGGCGCCGTCTAGATCGAGTTTAAAAGCCAACTTTGCCGTACCGGGTACAATGACGTCGTCGATGCCTAGGGTCGGGAATTTTACGTTTAACGTGTGATCCGCGGCTATAGTGCTCGGGTTGTGCGTAATGGTGACTTCGCGCCTTTCGCCTTTGATCGCGCGAGGAACTTTAAGTCTGCGACTCGGGTTAAGCTTTTTGGTGTACATTACTTTTATATAATACTATTCTTATTTTATTTTAAAAATTAAATAAAAAGCGACAAACGTAAAACCCGCTACAAAAAACAGGTTTTCGTATTTTTCACTTTGGGTCTCTGAAACCATATCGGCGCGAATATCACCCAGCATCTGCTGATTTTCCGTTTGATCGGTTTGAATCTCGATTAATTTATCTTTAATTTCGGTAACACTCGCTTTGCTCGTTGCTTCGCTTCGCTCGTTATCCATATTTAATTTAACCTTATTTTAAAAATGGCTAGTGCTTTAATGATGGTTGGAGGAGCGATAGTAAACGCCTTGGCATTCACGGGATCAAATTTTTTATTTAGCAGTTTATCAAAAAGTAAAGTCGACGAAGAACGAAAGCGTCACGACCTCGCGTTAGAACAACTGGCGCAAGCAAAGGAATCCTGGGAACAAAACCGCGTACACATGTTAGACTTTTTAAACGAACGATGCGACAAGAACGCGCGAGTCAGCAGACATTTGTAAACGTGGACGAAGCCTTACGAGCTTATTCGGAATTGACTGGTAAGAGTATTACCCCGTTACCGCCAGAGCCTAAGTTGGCCGATTTTTACGAGCCTTCCGAAGATCAAAAAATTTGCGAGTTTGTTTGGATTATATCCGGGACGGCCTTGGTGGGGTTGTTAGCTTATCGATTTGCGTAACTTATTTTAAAATGGAGAGAGAATTTAAAAAACTATTTTACAGCCCACAGGGTTACTGGCGAGGAGAAAGCGCGGTGGGTTGTCTACACGAAAAGACTGGTGCGGACAAATCAGTTATTAGGAAGTGGCTAAAAAAGCAGGCCATTTGGCAAATATATTTACCCGCACCACATTACGTACCCAGACCTACAATGTTGCAATCAGAATCGGTCGCGATATAAAGAAGCAGAACCGTTACCAATAAAACCACCAAACATGTAACCGAAGCGACCAAGAAAATTTACGAGCGATCACCTCTGACCTGGCCCAAATTCGTAATGGTAGACTCGGGAACTGAATTCTAAGGTGAGTTTAAAAAGTTAATGACAAAAAATAAAGTACAAATTCAAGTGGGTGAACCTGGGGTACACAGATCTCAAGGAATCGTGGAAAGGTTTAACCGCACTTTAGCCGAGCGTTTATTTGGCCACCAATACGCTCAAGAAATGATAAACGTGGGTGAGCGAAACGTGGAATGGGTAGAACGTTTGCCTCAAGTTATAAAATCGTTAAACGAGGAAAAAACGCGTTTAATAGATGCCGTTCCTGCAGAAGCTATAAAATTAGCGAGCGTAGCGAGCCAAACACCTAGTGCACCTGTAAGAACTACCCAAAGAGAACTTCCTCCAGACGTGGTCGTTAGGTATTTATATTACCCGGGCGAGCAAGAGGGCGGCACCGTCAGAAGGGCGACAGATCCGATCTGGTCTGTGGACGTCTATCAAATTGAAAAGCGCACCAGTCAATTTGGTAAACGAGTGAAAGGCAAGAGAGTCAAAACGGGTCCCACTTTATACTATTTGTTAAACGGACCAAATAGGAGTTTCGTCAAAGAGGAACTTCAGGTCGTGCCCGAAGATACCGAATTACCGAATTAGCTTGTGCCCGTAAGCTAACGTATCGATTCCATTTGATAATATGTAGCGCTTTGTGTCCAACGGTGACAGACTAAGTTTATTTTGTGAAATGGTGAACATACGATGTTTATCCGATGTAAATAATTGTTGTTTATTGAAATAATGCGTTTGGTCAAATAGACAGCTTTTATACATCTCGTGGGTTAACCGTTTCTCAGTTACTACTTTGGAGACCCCTTTCGCCTTCTTTAAAGAAAAGTACTCGCCTCGGTAATACTCGTTTCGCTCGTTGCTCCCTCTGGTCGCTTCGTTGCTCGCTGCCGCTCGCTTTTGATCGGTAGTTAAGATCGAATACATTTTCCGTCTGATACAAACGGCTTCTAAAATTGTTTTTCCACCAAATTAGACTTTCATTTTGCCTATGACTTTTTTATTTTTGGTGCTGTAAAGCGGATGATCGGGCGAGTAATTACTAAAGTCAAATAAATTGCGTTTAGGTAACCAGTTAAATCGTGTGAGCTTCGCTCGATCTAAACTAATAGAGAATCAGTGTCCGTGTAAAGTAAGCGTACCCCCTCACCGAAATTGGCTTTCAGTTCGTTGTAATAAAAATCGTACATTAACGTTTTACAGATATCGAGAATACTTACACCGCAATAGATTGGCTTATTTAATTTTGTTTTGGCTCGGTATATCTCCACAAACAAAAGCTCGCAATCCTCAAATGGTACCGTCGATTTGTAATTTGGTTTATAAGTTAATTTTCTGTATTTGTCGGCGTCTTGTACGTCCCTCAGTAAATGACCGTTAATTCGATATCTGACATTTTCCATCGTCTTGCCAAAGACCGAGTTGTTCATCATTTTGAAAAAGTCTTTCTCAAAATCAGACTTGGCCAATTTGCGCAATTTTGTGTTTTTGTCAATATGGCTTTTCATCCACGGCTTTTGGCGGAAACGCAGTACCCGGTGAACTTCTTTAATCCACAACCCTAGTTTGAGATATTTTTGCAATGTACGATAGTGAACCACGTATTTTTCTTTGGTGTTGAGAGTAGACACGAGTTTGTCTACCGAGACGGTACTCACTTCGCCATTACCAATTAAATCCTGTTGATAGCTCGAAAGCCATTCGTTTTGTACCGGCATATTTTCGGATGCGAGTGGAAAGTCATTATGTTTGTCATGGTGACGTTCCAGGTAATCCATAGTGATCTCAAACATGTAACCGTAGTCGTCAGTTAGTCGCAACTCTTGGATGTAATAGTAAGTAAATTTTTCTAAGTCTGTTTCCCAGGTAAATTCCCCTACAGGCAGATATTTGCTCATCGCCCAGCCGTATAAATTATTTGCGTCCAAATACATGATCTGTGACTCTGGCTTATTGGGGTCGTAATCAGGTAGTTCTGGATTATTGGCCTTTGCATATCGCTTTGCACCCACGCTCGAGATACCACCTCTTTTTGCCCTTTCAAAGAACAAGTGCTTGTTGATGTCGGTTAATAGTCCAATTGTATACCCGAATGCTTTAACAATGCATCTTACGACTGACCCAGTGACGTATAATAGTTGGCTGGGTCAAGGCCGTAGTGTTGTTTACAGACTTTGCGGAAGTTCTCAAAAACAGCCGCTAACAATAACACGTCCGTTTCCACGTATAGGTCGTGGTAGTCGCCTAGGTTTTTACAACCAAAGGCTTGCCATACTGTCTTCGCACGAGCGTATTCTTGCTCGGTTATCCCCCCCTGCTTCAGAGTGCTATAGAAAGCGTCTACTGGTGGGAGCCGTCTCTCTTGGAACCGATCAAAGGAGTCTATATACTCATAGGGGTAAATTCCCTTTTCCAAGAGTAAATTTGTGTTTTCTGGAAACCTTTCGCAAAGTAAGTTAAAATCATCGGGTGAACAATTTTTAACCAACCGATCTAGCGAAGCCGCCATGAAATGAAAGGAGTCTAAAAATCTGAGTTGGCCAAAAGAAAACGAAATGTAATTTTCAGTATTTTTAGCGATCAACTTAATTGATTTCCCGTAAAATTTGTGAGCGCCCTGCATAATCAAGTGCGCATCGTATTTCTCCAAGTTGTGTAAGATCACCGGAATGGGTGTTTGATCGACCACTATTCTTAACTTGAGATTACAACTGGCGTGCGCTGGGCCTCGGTACTTCCCCGTCACGTGACAATGATCTCTAACCTTTCTAAAATTGTTGATGGGCTTTTTGCAATCTAAACATACCCATTCTTTGAACCCAGCTTCATTTTTATGACAGAAAGCAATTTTGTCAGCTTTTGTTTTTGGTTCATTTGGAATATCACACTGGCATTGAGATTCGTTCGCTTTCGCTCGATCTATCAACTTTTTGCAGATCCAACATCTATTACATTTTTCGTAATTGTTTTTGTAACTCGGTTGACCAGATCAACTTCGCTTTGTTTTTAAACGTTTCGTTGATATTCTCTGTTTCCTGAGAAAGTGACTGTCACAATGTGTTCTGAAATATATTAAATTTATTATTCTTTGACTCACATATACCTTGCACTGTGTTTAAATCCCCCTCTTTAGCAATGAGGTTGACCCAGGGAGTATCTGAGTTTATCTTTCACATGGAAATCAGCATTAGGCAAATTAGGTTTTGCTTCAGTGATTTTGTTTAACACTGAGATGCCATGTGCATCCCCCAAGTCACTGCCTTACTAGCTTGCACTGTGAGCAGTCACCTCCTGTGTGGAGTGTACTTTACATTGGTACTGTGTGTACCAGGGAATGGCCCATGATTTAAGCCAGTATACCATAACTGTGGTTTCTTTTCTCTTTTAGTGGAAGAACATATTCCAAGATAAGGATTTTGGGATGAATTTTACAGATGTGGGGTTATTTTCTCTTCATACTGGTTACTTAAATTATTGGATGTTTCTTAAAGTTATAATTGAGAGAGTAGGTTTGATTCAGGGTAATTTTCATGCCAAGGAAATTATGGATTAATTATCATATCCAGGTTAAACTTGACGGTGAATTTTGAGATTATTCAAGTGTTAACTAAAAGCTAGAATTTTTTAGAATACTGTCAGTATCCACAATATTTGATCTTTTTCTAAAGGGCTTCCCCCCGTGGGTACTACATGAGGCTGGGTTGTTTGTCCTTAGTGGACCACCATTTAAAGCTTAAAATAATCCTGAGTGGATTTGGTGTGAGGTGGACGACGAGTCTACTCCTGAGTAGGGAGAGTCCGCCGTGTACAGTTGTACACAAAGCTGAGTCCTGTGTGGACTGGTGAGTTGGGGCCCGCTGCCTACGAGTACCTACCAGCCGTGTACCTACCTCAGGCGTGTCAGGCCGACGGTAGCTGGGGAGACCAGAGAGACTACTTACCGGGGAATCTGCTGCAGAGCCAGGCCATATCTTCCCTACAGTAGTGGCCGTGGAACAACCGCCAAGTCCCTGTTGAACTCGGACGCTTGTCTGCTGCTGAGCATATTCCTATGCAGTGGTGGGCTAATCCCTGAAACCTGGTACCGGTACCGTAGAATTACAATATCTTGGCCCCTTTAGACAGCAGTTGTATATATATATATATATATATTTATTTATTTATTCTCTTGTTGATCTTACTTTTGGGATAATAAATTTACGGAATAATTGGCCTGTTTGGGATAAGATAGATTTGGTACTTAATTAAATTAAGAGTTTATTTTCTGAACACAATTTTCGCCCTCCTGAGTTTTTCCTTACTAAGTCCACACGTCTCTCAACCTTTACCGCTGCAGTCCTCCATGGGAAAGACGGACCCATGTTGTGACAGTGACCCTACAAAATCAACAGCCGCGTCTTGACCTCTGTAAGTCTTTTGGCTAGTACAAACTCCATCGCATCTGACGACCGCGTATGAGTATCCGCAAGGCTTGTGAATCTGTGTTTTGAGAGTGTTTGTGTCTGGTGGCGGTAATTTTTCTAAAACAGACTCAAAATCGGCGTAAATGACAAAAGGCGCGTCTTGTTTATTTTTGTAATTTTTGAACTTGAGTATATTCTCACCTTTGACCGGCATTTCAACTTTACATGTAGGAACGTTTAAGCCTTGGCAATCTTCTTTGTGCCTGGTCAACTTTTCTTCCGTTTGGAAATGCGACATGCAATTGAAACACCAGTGTTTTTGGCCGTCGTGTTTATTGATGTCACCCGTCAACCTAGAAAAATTTTTAATCCAACAGTAGTTGTAAGCCAGCCCCGAGGGGTTGGTGGAAAGGTAATCTGAAAATGAGCAAAGTTATGCAAACATCAGTAATTGTTGCAAAACTGGACAACGTCTTTAATCACTGGCTGCTCATCAAGGAATCTTCATCATGTAATCAACACCTTCTTTCGCACTAACAAATTATCGCTCAAACTTATAACCATTCAGAAGGTCTAAATAGTACATTCAATCCCAAAGAAATGAAAGTCTAACTAATGGACGAAAGAAACATAATACACAAAATTTTCGCACATGCATAGAAGTATGGCAAGAGCACAATTGTCAAATACTCATTTAGATCCTTAAACTACATGTATACTGTGTCTTTTCACCGGGCTGAGTTGCGCAAGTAAGTGAACCAAAATAAGAGTGAAGTCAATCCTATTAAATATGCACAAGAAAAATGTGTGTTCTTGGCCCTACTAGTTTTCACACGGTTTGGCACTTGCAGCTGCTGCCATATAAGCACATGGTCGAAGATAAACGACCTCTTATCTCAATCAGTGCCTGTGGTCACTGCCCAGTGGACCACATGGGCACATCCTGTCTTCCCCACCCTCGCCCGAATACTAATGAGCTAGGGCTTGGTTCCAGGAATGCGTGACTAATCTCTGCTTGGGCCATTTCCTGTCCAATGTACGATAGCCACATACACTGTACATATACTTGCAATATAAAATGCATGGTCCAACTCTACTGAGTTTCTCCAGAAAGTGGCGAGAGCGGACACTCAATTCAACACTTTCAAAAGTTATGAACAAGTGGAAAAGTACTAAATTACACATTCGTCCACATCCTCTATGCACGTAAAGAAATACCTCTAAGTATGAGAAATCGCTCTTATCACGTAATAATCTGGCAAGTGGCACTCCAAAACCTGTAACTTTTCTAAGGTTATATAAACTCAATCAAAAATCTGGCATCTCCTACTGGAAACTTAAATAAACTTCCTCAAACTTTCCAAAACTGGAACCCAAATCCTTGTTTTTCCTGTTTCCCGTGAAACTATCATTTGGGAAGTTTCAGAAAACACAAATCAAAGTTAAACATTTCTCTAGTTGCTTTGCTTTCTTTTAAGCCAAATTTTAACTGAAATCACTGGGTTCAAGAAAGACAAAACAGTATCAATCCTACAATTACGTAAATACAACTAAGTCTAAAATATGAGATACATGTATAGTGAAAGGAAATGAACATACCTGAAAATGAGCAAAGTTATGCAAACATCAGTAATTGTTGCAAAACTGGACAACGTCTTTAATCACTGGCTGCTCATCAAGGAATGCTTGAGACCGCCAAGGTGAACAAAGAGGGTGAAGTTCCATTTCCTGCTGGGTGCCTTAGCCAATCAGAAGGAAGTGACCATGGCAACTGGGTCACTGCCCAGCTGACCAACTGTACAGGCTAAAAGTGAGCATGTGCTAGCCACAAGAGCACAGGGAAAGTGCATGAGGCAAACATACGGGGAAAGAGTTTTTTTTTTGGGGGGGGATTTCCTAAAACTTTCTCTCAGCTTTCGGAGGGGCCCTACAGTAGTGTTTTCGTCACCTTTGTTAAAGTAAAGTAAATTGATCGGTTCTTCTGGACGCTTGCTTTTGTAAAGAATGTAAAGACCGTCTTTTTTGGTGTAACCAAACACATTGATCGCTAAGCTATTTTGCGATTCGATACGAGGGATTTGTAAAATCGGTGTTGGAAAGCTTATGTTTGTAAAATTTAAACCATCTGATTCTGACCGGTAAGTCGAAGGTCGCTCGTCATGTATTTTATATTTTGGATTTGTTTCTAGCTGACTTTTGACGTCGTCTGAATATAACTTTAAAGCTGCCCGCAACGCCCATCGGATACATTCTTGATCTTTATTTTGGACATTTATGATTGCTTTTTTGTCTCCCAATTCCTTAGGCAACGGAATATAAGAAGAACCAACTGGATTATATTTAACCACGTTGATGTAAAAAGCGACAACTTTGTCAAAGATCCAACCCGAGCCTTTTTGAGTATGAGCCTCCACCTCTTTTATTCGCGCTTCGCGTTGTTCAGCGAGTACATTTTTAACGTCGGCTTTATTTGCTACTGCATCGTTGTCCCTCGGAAGGGGGAATACGCCAAATTCAGTTTTTTCAGGTTTTTCCAATCTAAACTGAACTTTTAGAGCCGTTTGCAATTTGTACGAACCAATTTCTTTCAGTTCTTCCAAAGCTTTTTTTCTCGATGACAGTTTTGTAAAAATCAAAAAAGTGTATCAAATCGTATTCAAAGAAATGGGGTATCAATTCCCAATTGCGAAAACTACCCTGAAAGCGCCTGACGTTTCTAATGTCGACTTCCGCAATTTCCTCTGGCTGAGTGTAAGCTTTAATCGCTTCAATAAAGTCCTGTTTGACGTATCTGTCTTTCTTTGCAAAAGGAATATTATATTTTTGTACCGTTTTCAACAGCTGCCGATATGACTGACGCGGGAGATATCTAAATTGTTTTTGATCCTCTTTGATAGCGTTTATTAGTTCAAATCGTGTATGGTGTTTATTTTTAGGTGTCGGTAGCAGAATGTTATACTGTTTGACAAAATCTTCTAAAAACACCTTCTTAAATCGAGTAAAATATTTTAGTATTGGTCTGTGTAGAAGGTTGCTCATGTCTCTATTTATATATAGGTTTGTAAATTTTTTTCCAATTTTTCTATCGACTTGACATGTTTTTTATATATAGGTCATTTATTTAAAGCGGTTGTAAATATAGCGTGTTTTGCTTTGAACAGAGCCATGCTTTAAGTAGAGGTCACGAGTTCAGACCGGAAAAGCAAGGGGAAATCCCTTTTTGTTTGTGAGTGAGTGCCAGTCACGAGTTCAGATTGGGCAAGTCGAGACTTGTTTGCGAGTGAGTGCCGGTCACGAGTTGTTTACAGCCGGGGTCAAAAGTTCAAGGTCAGTGAAGTGGAAATCCCCGGCGCTAGTCACGAGTTGTTTACAGCCGGGGTCAAAAGGTGAGCGAGCGTAGCGAGCGGGTGAGTGCGATGGGTTAAAGGGGGTGAAAAGGGCGTGTGGTCAAAAGGTGAGTGGGAATCCCCGGCGCTAGTCACGAGTTGTTTACAGCCGGGGTCAAAAGGTGAGTGGGAATCCGCCTGGCATTTTTTGTTCGCAAAAAGAGCGCGGTCGATTTCTTTAAACGATTTATCCACCAAGGAGGCATCATAGTCGATCTTAACGTACATCCTACTTTTATCGGTATAAGCCGGTTTAACTAAGTAATTGATCCTATCGGGTATGTCGTCTAGTTTTTGAGACACCTTAAAAGAGTTACGCGTACTCGCGGGGAGATCTTCCAGCATCTTATCTGTTAATTTTTCAAAATAATTATAAACTTCATTATTTACACGTAATAGCAACGACTCGGTCTCGGGAGATATCTGATAACAAATTTGATCTTGGCCAGTAGGTTCCTTAGTACCATATTTATAAACTGGGTTGACTCCGTAACAAGGGTCTTCGAGCCTAATCAACAGTCGTTTGTTTTGCCCCTCGTGGTGATAAGCGATCTTAGAAGAACACTTTGTAGGTCTTAAAATGACTAAATTTTCAGAGTCAAAGGGGCCATAGGTAATTTTTGGGTTTTTGTTGCCGGCATTTAGACGTTCGTGGTCATTTGAGACGATATATATTTGAGTTGACATGTTCTATTTATAATTAGGTTTCTAAAATTTTTCTCATTTTTATTCGGGCGGGATTTCTACTTTAATTAAATGTTCAACGTCAGCGTCATATTTAATAATTAATCCAATTTTGTATAAGCCAGTCACGAGTTCAGATCGGGCAAGTCGAGACTTGTTTGCGAGTGATTGCCAAGTCACGAGTTGTTTACAGCCGGGGTCAAAAGTTCAACGTCAGTGAAGTGGAAATCCCCGGCGCTAGTCACGAGTTGTTTACAGCGAGCGAGCGAGCGGCGCCGGGGTCAAAAGGTGAGTGGGAATCCCCGGTTTTTTGGGTCGATGTATTACCCAAGGGTTTTGAGCAAAAACGGGGTAAAAAGGGGCGTTTGGTCCAGAACTGTCCCTTCCCTACTACTCCTATTGTCTATAAGTTGTTTTTACTCTAGGTTTCTAGAACCTCCTAACAACAAAACTTAAGGAACAGAATAGCCATGCAGAGAAATCTAGCATACCAGCAAAAAAGTTCTGGTCACCCGTAACGTACGCTTTGAGGATGAAATACAGGCCACACACAGGTGCTCATGAAGCAAAAATAGATGATTTGGTGTGTAATGCATTACAACTGCGTTGCAGCAATAATACCATTACTGTATATTGACAGCTCACTTGAAATGTAAAACTATAGTTTTGACGTAAGGGGAATACCCTTCCAGTCCCATGCAGAAACACTTGTGGGAAAGTTCATTGCCACCGCAATAACACACCAGGTAAGCACAGATTACAAAAGCAGCCTCACCCATTGTCAGACATGCAGCGCACAATAATGTACTACTGCTCTCGGTGAACTCAACATGTAAACATCACAATGATACAACAGATATCCAGGCACTTGTAGAAAAAAAGGTGCTGTCGGGGGAAAAACGGTAGACACAAGGGGCATACCCTTCGACGAAAAACGCGCACAGGAAAACCCGGAAGAAAGTTGTGATCAAATGATACCACCTGCACGCCGTATAAAAGCTGCCCCGCTTTTCAGTTAGTAGCATTACGAAGGATATATTCTGGGTGCGTCGATCATGGCCTGTCTGGTACTACTTCTCGCCTTCGCAACCTCGGTGGTTGGGATGAACTCAACGGGGGACGCCTGTGATGTGTGCGAGTGTATCGAGCATCTGCACGCAGTCAATTGTACTGGTAGAGGCCTCAGAGAACTACCCACAGGCATTCCCAACGACACTGTGTCACTGTAAGTATTACAGTTAATATACCTCAGTCTCTCTTTCAAGCGACGGTGCGTACCATCGGCAAACTGTGGCTGGCACTCAGTGAAAAGGCAAATGTCAAAAATATCTCAAGCAGCAATCAAAGCAACAAATAATAATTTGAAAAGTACAACGAATAACGTAACGAAAATATCTCCCTTACCAATGTAGTAAGAACAGGTACATTTTGATTAAAGACAGTAACTGAGCATTTTATTGACAACATGAGAAGGGGATTTATACTGATCTAATGCTTAGAAAGACAAGTCTAAAATCAGGTCAGTTGAGTCAGAAATTTCTACCGCTGTTTTAAGGCACCATAATTCAAAGAGGTTTTTTTGACAAATAACAGTTGTGTTCTCGGACTTGGCACTGAATAAATTCAGTGGAATGAGAGTCCCATGAAAATGTTGGAAGCTGCAGATTCTCGAGTGATTTCTGCTTTATATTAAATTCCCTGCTTCTCTTAACAGCGAACTGGGAGAAAATTCCTTGCGTGAGATACCTTACGACGGTTTATTGGAATTCAAGTCCCTGTTTAAGATGTAAGTTTTGCATATTACTTTTAACGAGAGTGGTGCAAGTGGTCAGCTGCATTATGTAGGCCTACTTCACCTATTTGAATTCAAAGAAGGTCTTAAATAAGGTATAATAATGAACAAGTATCTGCTTGGTCAGTCTGTTGACAATGTGCGCTGATGATGCCCCAAGCCAATAAAGGCGACGGGCATATTAGCGTCCATGCAAATATTTATTTCTCATTTGTGAATACCTTTTGAGTCAGAAAGTGAAAACAAGTTTTTAACAAGATGTATAAATTGCGTGGCTTGTTTTAATTCATACGACTGCAGAAATTCAAATGCCTTGGACAGTTGTGAGGACTGTTACGAGTGTGCCCATTGTATCGAATGTTTTGGTTGTACCTATTGCACCTGCTGCGTAAATTGTGTCGAGTTGAAAAGCACGGATCACGTGGTACTCGTAGACGGCAAGCATAAAAAGCTGAGGCACGCGCAAGAGAACGAGCCACTGCCCGATTCATCGACTAAACTCGACGCAGATTTATAAAAAATTGGATTAATTATTGAATACGACGCCGATGTCGAACATTTAATTAAAGTAGAAATCCCAGGTTAATTTTTTTACAATAAATAAATGAACTATTAATAAAAGATGACTGATGCGGAGCTTTGTCACTTGCTGAATCTAAAGGAAGTACACATAGCGGGATCTCAAAAACAAAGTAAACTGATACCCGCTTGTAACTACCAAATACTCGAAATAGATGAAACTTGTAAACACTGCGGTCTAACTTTCGGGTTTGATTCGTTAAATTCATACACCCCCGCCGACATGGGGGATCGATACTACAAGCATCACGTTTGGAGGAAACCGCCGCCACCAAAACCGAGAAAAACGTTGCAGAAGTACAACATTTGTTTTAAAAACGGCGAAGCCGGTGAAAAAGAATATAAGTTAAACCAAGTTTTAAACGGTAAGATCTCTAGAGGTAAACCGTTGAAGGCTTTAATCGCGGTATGTTATCAAGAGACAACCGGGGAAACCGAATCTCAAGTGAAAGATCTATTTCAAGTATCGGATAAGCACTGGGAAAACGCCCTCGATAAATTAAACCTCGCCAAACAAGATTTTTCAAAACGTATATAATAAAATGGAAACCCACACGTTTTACTTAACCGAGAGCGAGCACACTGTAAAAACGTTGGGTAAAAAATGTTGGGGTTTACAGCACATACTAATAATTGGTATAGGTTTCTAGCAAACGTTGGTCAATTTTTCCTGACATTTGTTCCAGATGTTGGGTTGTCAGCGTTGACCTAAATGATTGGTAAGAAATACCTTATCGCATGGGATTCCAACGTGTAGTCACTACGTTGGACAAATTTTGCTCTAAGATTAGGTAATGTCATTAGAATTTGTGTGAGTGCACAATATTTTGGGTTTGCCGACTGTTTCTACGCTCAATCGTTTCTTTACTGGTTGGTGCCTTGAGTCAAATCATGTTGTTGAAACTAAATCGGTTTTGACTGTAACCGTCCACGCGAATTTCTAGAGTGAGACTAATAGAAATTATTATCCTCGAAACAACTTCGGCCTATACACGCTGGCTTCTCTGATATCATGTTCCAGCAATAAAACTGATTGCTAGGTACGTGAAATAATGATTGCTTGAGCACACACTTGAAAATGAAGCACAGACGAACTTTGACATAGGCCTATTTAGCCAAGATGTGTGAACGTTTCATCTCTCAACAAAATGGGCGAAAATCATCATCAAATGGGCATTATTTATCAAAGAAGTTTGTAAATTACAAAAGATTTGTTGACATTACCAAATAAATTAGTAACAATGCGAGTGTTTTCAAAATAGTTGGCATTATTTCAATCAACAAGCAGCGCGTAGTTTTGCGTTTTCCCAGAAGATAGGAAAAAAGCACGTGTGTAATTGGACTCGGAGCGCGGCATGCGATGTGCACACGACGCCGCGCCGCCGCAGTCATACGTATTTTCACGCGCATGTACATTGTATACGTCGAGTCAACAGCGACTGGTGACAAGAGATGGAGTTGCTTGAAGATTTGGCAGAAGGGGGCAGTCCTATCCCTGATTATTCAAGCATACATGGTTTTCTGAGGAAGTGGGGAGTTGAGCAGCTGCTTGGGTTGTTTGAAGGTAAGCTGCAAGTTTTCAAATTAACACACAATGCGTGGGACACAACACACTAAACTTGAGTTTGAATGTGTCCCACTGAGAATGCTTGGGTCATGTATGTGTGGACTATATACGTGTACGTGTGCGTAGGCCTTCATGTGTGTACGTGTATATAAACCTTCCACGGCCACAGCTTTGGTCTCGAGTCAACTCAGTCCCCGTGAACGTGTTTTTATTTAGAAGATAAGCCATGGGAATAATCCAATTACCCCCATGCGAAAAAGTATGCCGGAAAGTAGGCCCCTAACAGTCATGACATAGGCATGGTTTACAGGGGACTAGCTGCTCACTCAAAGTTGTATATCGTGCGTAATTGGCTTCGCTTTTCCCATGATAGGCCAGTCTATGATTTGTTGATGGGAAGTTGACTTGGGACCAAGTTGACCTGGGACCGATTTGACCATGTTGATAGGGGAAGTTGCATTGGGACTGAAAAAAGCATGGGACCTACGTAATTTGGGTCCATGTGGACTGGGAACCAAGCTGGTTTGGGACCGAGTTGGCTGGGAATAAATGTAATAGAAGCAAGATACATGTACATCCTTCAAAAATTGTTCGAATTTGTTAGCCTGTAAATGGTTAAAAAATACCACTATTAAGATAGTGTTTATAAGCAAGATAGGCAAATTTGAGTGCTGGGATGGTTTAATTCCAAAAATTGGAAAGAAAAGGAGAATGAGTGGTATTGCCTTAGCCAGGTGCATTGCACTGCAAAACATATCATTTGAAAGTTTCAAGAGAAAAGATGTTTAATAATGGTGACCTGTATAATTTTGTTAAATCTTATACATAAGACATAATGAATGCCACCACTAGTGTAAGTATGTCTATTTTTTAACAAAATAAAAAAAGGTAAATTTACATCAATAAGAAACAGAAATGAACCTTGTAAAGGCTTATAGCAGTAGCATGTACATATTCATGTACATGTACCTGCATGCAATGTACGTCGTATATAGCCTTTGCCACAATTATTAATAAAGAAGTAAGCACAAAAACGAGGTGAATCCAAGTCTTTTATTTAACAAGATGTTCTTCATGGGTCTTCAATTTTTCAGGGTTTTTGTTGGGGTTCTTTACAATCATCTTTTAGTGTTATCATGGACAGTTATCCACTACCTTTCAGTTGTTGGTATTTGTTTTATGCCCTTTAATTTCTGTTGAATTTTATTCCTTTGAATGCAGAACACAAAATTGATCTGGAAGTGCTACCCCTTTTGGATGAGCAGACAGTTACAGAACTAATTCCTCAGATAGGTGTTCGCATGAAGTTCCTTAATGGCTGGAGAAGAGAAGTAAGTTTGAACTGTTGACATATTGGCACAAAACCCTCTGCATCAGCTATGAACTACACATGCTTTAAGTGCTTAGCCATTGTTGATGGTGGAATCAAACATTTATTCAAGCACTTCCAACCCAGTCGTTCTTAATCATTGAACGTAAGGCCATCGAGATGCCATCACTCCTCAAGACAGTGGACCTGGCCTTCAAATCTCACTATGTCTTCAATGTTACCTATCAGCCACAGGTGCAAAATGTTTGGGATTTCCTGCAGTGTGTGGTCTATGAGTTGCCTGGTCTAGCTCGCCCCATTGTAAGAGACATGAGGGCATTTCTGAGGCGACAACTGTCAACACAGGCTTAAAAAGAGCTCTTCTCTGGGTTTCGCAAGTCCAGGGTTTTTTCAAAACTACAGTTTATGAAACGTCCTCCAGTGTTTTTGATACTGCATTACAGCTTTTATATCACTAGTTCAATGCCATTAGTTTCTTATTTACCTTTATTTTTGTGGTCATCAGTGGTTTTTCGTGCAGACACATAAAAGGACCACAAGCAACATTTAATTTTTGGCAGTTTGTTATCTTGACAGCAAGTTATTCTCTTCTCTGCTTGGACGACAGAAGAAACCCTGTAGTAGTGATTTTGACAATGTGTTTTTTCAAAAGAATATTGATCTGTTGTCGTAATTAAAATGATTTGTTGTTGATTTTATGAGCTACACATACCAAAATTGATACTTTTTCTCAATGATTACACTATATCCTCATTTCACAATTTGCCTGTACCAATATTTCCAATAGTAAAAAAATATGTAATTATGTTAAAGTTTATTGAGGGAACTGTGTGTTTAAGCTACAAATTTTCTGTATATTTTTGTTCTTTGAACAAAGACAACAAAAAAAGCCTTGTTTAGTCGTGATTTGAAAAACAAGTTTTATTGTTCAAAATTTACTAATCTCTTCTCATAATCACAGTAATTTAATTGTTTCTTCATTTATAGCATCAAACCTGTTTCACAATTTGTGTTATTATTCCTGACTGTCAAAACAATTATTAATGGGTCCTGCAGAGAAGCCAAGTGTTAAAGCCAGATACATAGCAGTAGTTTATAACCAAGTACATGTACATGTTTACATAAATGAATCTCATCTGATGTGTCTTCTGACACTTTTTGATTGGTTATTTCTTGCGTGCACAAAATATCAACGGACCATTTCTCAAGAAATAAGAGCAAATCAAATCAGCCGTAGCGGGAATTAAGCCCATGACCATTAACTTTGATATTTATATTGAAGACTTCATATTTCTTTCCACTAAGATGGGCAAAAACCAGGGGCAACATCATTTTTGTGCCATGTAGTAAAGGACTTATATTGGGTTGTGATTTGCTAAAACTCAAGTTAAAGACGTTATGTAATGTTTTATTGTAAAAGTTCAAGTTAAGACCTTGTTTACAATAAATTGTTTTTTATTGTTTAACAATAAATGCTTGTTACAGTAATGTGTAAGATTTAGTCTCCATGCATTCTGTTTTTCTTTGTATCAGACAATTTGCCAGAAAATGGTGATGTGATGAAACAACCATGCATTGTTGGAAATTGAACAGCTTTTATGCAATCAATTGCAATTACAATGCTTCTACCAATAAGAAAGTAATTTTAAAGATTTCCCCTGCAGTTGGGCAAATACAATTGATCATTAATTGGGTACGTTCAATTTCAACAATAACAGAGCAAAACATTTTGACAACTAATTGGGTAAACGAAATTGACCAATTATTGGACAACGTGATAGCGACCAATAAATGGGAAGCAAAAATTTGACCAATATTTGGGTACATGAAATTTGACCAAATATTAGGTAAAACGGGTTTGACCAATTATTACATAAATAAATTTTACCAACAAAAACATAAATAAAATTAACCAATTTTAGGTAGAAAACAAATTACCAACCATTGGTAAAATTGTTTTCCTCATTTAATGTGTAATAACCATTACTCATCTTGGGTTGGTAAACTTAGCCCAATAATGTTTGCAGTTGGTATTTTGACCAACGTTGGGTGAAATATTGGTAAATTATTGACCAATTTTTTTAAGAGTGCAGACGTTTAAATTGAGAGACGAGATCAACAACACCAAAGGCGACAAGGTTCACCGAGTAAAGAATATTAATTTTGAAGCTGGATATTTTAACGTAACAAACGCTACTGAAATTGAGTGGGATACAAACTTGGACGGTGGGCCCGCAGGGGTACTTGGCGAACGACAGCCCGCAATACCCTCAGAGGAAAGAACGGACGTATCTCCCAATTCAGAATTAGTACAAACAGCAAAAAACAGATTGATCCAAGCAAATAAAAGAGGCGAGTTAGCGGAAGAAATCAGAATCATCGCTGATGAAATTGAGCAGCTAAACCAAGAAATCGCAACTTTAGCAGTTAAACCAAAGACAACCATTAGAAACGCGAGCTCGTTTAACTTATGATATAGACGATAAAAAAGTCAAATCAGCTTCACTGCTCGAGGGACAAAGACAGGCATTGGATGAAATTTACGAAGGGAATCCCCCGACTCGACCTACCGCCAACTCCTCCAAAAAACCCACGAAACCCAGAAGAGAATTAACTAAAAGACTGTTTTTGACGGGGCTAACTGGACCTATATACGACAGACTTCATTCGCTAAGCTCATCTGAACCATTACCCCAGGGCCAAAGAGGAAGCATCGTGGTATCCCCCGGTTATTATAGCATGGACTGGTTTCATTTTTTGTTAAACTCGATTCCGGGCGTTTCTTTTAAGGTTCACTCAGAATCTAAACGGGTGACTTTGGCCATTACGGACCCCAATCTCAAGTTGCGATTAAACAAAGAAGTGTCCAAGCTACTGAACTTACCCAAAATAAAACTTTTACCCAACGTTATTTACGAAGGCAAGTACGATTTAAACCCATTGAAACTCGCGTTTATTCATTGCAAACAATTAAATACATTTGATAATTTTTATAAGGGGCAGTCTTTAGACTTGCTGTACGTGCTAGCCACCGAGCCTCGCACCTGTAATCACTGTGAAACGCCTAAAAAGTTAATCGACAGGAACATCAGTGAATTGACTTTTTCTGTTAAAAACGATCGAGGCGAGCTCTTGAATAACATCGGCAAAATTTTAATCGAGTTAGACATTTTTTAAAACGCGTAATTATAAAAGATGACAACTAACGTATACCCGGAAATTAAAAGAAATTAAATCCCAAATCCAAAGAGAACGCGACGCGAGGGAAAATAGTTACAAAAAGATCAAACGACTTTTAACCGCACTCGGATACGTGGAGTACGGCGTGGAAGCCCTGGGCGCGACCTCGGCAGCCGTCGGCATTCCCGCCATTTTGGGAGTCGTTACCGGACCCGTCGGACTTGTGATGGAAGGCATCGCTATCGGTGCGTTTGGCGCTTACGCGATTCTAAAGTACGCCTCCCGTAGACTCACCCACAAAACTAAAAAACACGACCAAATTCGAATGTTGGCAGACGCTAAATTAAACACCATCGAGGAATACGTATCTCACGCGATTGAAGACGGTGACATATCCCAGGAGGAATTTGTCCTTATTTTATCCGAGCTGAAAAAGTTCAACGAAATGAAAGAAAAGATCAGATCAAATTCTTCTACAAAATTGGAAGAAACTAAAGAAACTTCTAAAGAAGAATTTGAACGTCAAGTCAACGAGAGAGCAGAAGCGCTAGCCAACAAACGGGCGGCGGTTTTTAAAAAAGATCTTATGAAAAAAACTTGGCGAATAAGTTTTACAAAGTCGGTTAAATACGAAGAGAAAACAGAATCTCCACCCGCTTATCGAGAAGCGAGCGAATCAAACACAACGATCAACCCAAATAAAACGAAAGTGAGCGAAGCGAGTATTTTCACCCAACCGACGGCACCTCCTTTAAAAGTCTTTTAAATTAAATGGGAGGCAATTTTAGTAGTCTAAATATTTTAGTCAACGAAGACAATTCCTTTACAGCCGAGTTTCCAAATTTAACGCACGCGTATAAATTACCAAAAGTAACCACGGACGAAGTGGTAAATAGGTGGTCTACCGAGCCGTTATCGTTTTATCAAAATCAATTTAACTTTGTGGTCAATTGCGCGACGACGGCCTGTGGTGTGGGTTTTGATCTACTGTCCGACCCCGATCCATACGTCTCGGCTTTAATGAACTTTCACGTGTATTACACCGTGCGAAAAATACTTTATGACTGCGTGATGCCCATTCCGAGCGACGACGTATTTAGCGCGTTACACAATAATTATGACCATCGGAAGTTTACTAACACGTGTCTTTTATACGGAGTAGACTCAAATAGATCGTATAAACAAACTCGCGACATTTTTACAAACAGATTAGGCACCGCTTATTATTATGACAACGGTTACATGGGCTTTGGTGTGGCTGATCCACCTAAAGGCTCGGGCCATGCGAGTACCTACAAGGTCACTTGGATTTTGCAGTCGGACGCGGTCACTTTGGCCTGGTGGGATTTTATTCCTAAAAAGTCTCAGTTTACAGATATAGGGTTTAGAAAGGTAAATGAATCTATTAGAGCTTACATCTATGCGTTATTAGGATCCCAAGCTCAAACTAGGACGAGTATTTTGTCTTATGGCACCGGTTAGACGCGCGGCAACGATTTGAGGCGCTCGTGGAGTCAGAAATCAATTCAACACCTGATTTGATAGAATCAATAGGGCATTTTCAAGATTCGTTACAATATGCAAAAACGCCTTTAAATTTTGTAGTCAGACCGGGGTTAAATCTGGTACCCTCTGACATGGACTTACGCATCGGCACTTTTGAGGGCTATAACAACAATTTACAAGTCGCGTCCGAAGATATGCAGACTGGTTACGTACTTGGTTTAAATATGGAGCCTGAGGTTAAAGACGACTTAACTTACGATCTTGTTTCCTTGTAGACTCACGTTTATTTCCGAAACCAGGTTCGCACCACGTTGTTATAAACTGTCCTGTTATCGTCCGAGTCGCAGTCTAGATCGAGTTTAAAAGCCAACTTTGCCGTGCCGGGTACAATGACGTCGTCCGTGCCTAGAGCTGGCAATTTTACGTTTAACGTGTGACCCGCGGCTATGGTACTCGGGTTGTGGGTAATGGTTACCTCCCTCCTTTCGCCTTTGATCGCGCCAGGAACTTTAAGCCTGCGACTCGGATTTAGCTTTTTGGTGTATTGTTGTGACATATTACTTTTAATATATAATTTTCTTATTTACTATTCTTATTGAAATATTTTAAAAAGAAAAGAAAACGCGATTAAGGATACACCGACCGTAAAAAACAGGTCTTCGTATTCTAACCTTCTAAACGTTTCCACAAACAAAAGCTCGCACTCCTCAAATGGTACCGTCGATTTGTAATTCGGTTTATAAGTTAATTTTCTGTATTTGTCAGCATCCTGTACGTCCCTCAGTAAATGACCGTCAATTCGATATCTGACATTTTCCATCGTCTTGCCAAAGACCGAGTTATTCATCAATTTGAAAAAGTCTTTCTTAAAATCAGATTGGCCAATTTGCGCAATTTTGTGTTTTTATCGATATAGCTTTTCATCCACGGCCTTTGACGGAAACGCATTACCCGGTGAACTTCTTTGATCCACAACCCGAGTTTGAGATATTTTTGCAATGTACGATAATGGCACACATATTTTTGTTTGGTGTTGAGAGTAGACACGAGTTTGTCTACCGAGACGATACTCGCTTCGCCTTTACCAATTAAATTTTGTTGATAGCTCGAAAACCATTCGTTCGGGACGGACATATTTTCGGGCGCAAGTGGAAAGTCATTGTGTTTGTCATGGTGACGTTCCGGGTAATCTAAAGTGATTTCAAACATGTAACCGTAGTCGTCAGTTAGTCGCAACTCTTGGATGTAATAGTACGTAAATTTTTCTAAGTCTGTTTCCCAGGTAAATTCCCCTACGGGTAGATATTTGCTCATCGCCCAGCCGTATAAATTATTTGCGTCTAGGTACAAAATGTGCGACTCTGGCTTATTTGGGTCGTAATCAGGTAGTTCTGGATTATTGGCCTTTGCATATCGTTTAGCTCCTACACTCGAAATACCACCTCTTTTTGCCCTTTTAAAGAACAAATGCTTATCAATGTCTGTCAGTAGTTCCAGCTGTACCCCCGAATGTATTAAGAGTGCATCCCACGACAGACCCGGTGACGTGTAATAGTTGGCCGGGTCACGGCCGTAGTGTTGTTTACAGACTTTACGGAAGTTCTCAAAAACAGCCGCTAGCAATAACACATCCGTTTCCACGTATAGGTCGTGGTAGTCGCGTAGGTTTTTACAGCCAAACTCTTGCCCTACTGTCTCTGTACGAGAGTATTCTTGCTCGGTTATTCCTCCCTGCTTCAAAGAGCTATAGAAAGCGTCTATTGGCGGGAGTTTTGTTTCTTGAAATCGATCAAAGGAATCGATATATTCATAGGGATAAATTCCTTTGTCCAAGAGTAAATTTGTGTTATTTGGAAACCTTTTGCAAAGTAAGTTAAAATCATCAAGTGAACAATTTTTAACCAGCCGATCTAGCGAAGCCTCCATGAAATGAAATGAGTCTAGAAATCTGAGTTGGCCAAAAGAAAACGAAATGTAATTTTCAGTATTTTTAGCGATCAACTTGATTGATTTTCCGTAAAATTTGTGAGCGCCTTGCATGATTAAATGTGCGTCGTATGTTTCTAAATTATGTAAAATCACCGGAATGAGTGTTTGATTGACCACTATTCTTAACTTTAGAATACACCTGGCGTGCGCTGGGCCTCGGTACTTCCCCGTCACGTGACAATGATCCCTAACCTTTATAAAATTATTGATGGGCTTTTCGCAATCTAAACATATCCATTCTCTGAAACCAGCTTCATTTTTATGACAGAAATCAATTTTGTCAGCTTTTGTTTTTGGTTCATGAGACTCGTTGCTTTCGCTCGATCTATCAACTTTTCGCAGATCCAACATCTATTACATTTTTCGTAGATTTTTTGTAACTCGGGTGACCAGATCAACTCTGCTTTGTTTTTAAACGTTTCGTTGATCTTGGATGCTTCCTTAGAAAGTGACCGTACAAAATTAACAGCCGCGTCTTGACCTGTGTACGTCTTTTGGCTAGTGCAAACTCCATCGCATCAGATGACCGCGTATGAGTAACCGCAAGGCTTGTGAATCTGTGTTTTGAGAGTGTTTGTATCTGTCGGCGGTAGTTTTTCTAAAACAGACTCAAAATCGGCGTAAATGACAAAAGGCGCGTCTTGTTTGTTTTTATAATTTTTAAACTGAGTATATTTTCGCCTTTGACCGGCATTTCAACTTTACATGTAGGAACGTTTAAGCCTTGGCAATCTTCTTTGTGTCTCATTAACTTTTCTTCCGTTCGGAAATGCGACATGCAATTAAAACACCAGTGTTTCTTATGCTCGTGATGATCGATATCACTCGTCAACCGAGAAAAGTTTTTAATCCAACAGTAGTGATTTTCGTCATCTTTGTTAAAGTGAAGCAAATTGATCGGTTCTTCTGGACGCTTGCTTTTGTAAAGAATGTAAAGACCGTCTTTTTTGGTGTAACCAAACACATTGATCGCCAAGCTATTTTGCGATTCGATACGTGGAATTTCTGAAATCGGTGTTGGAAAGCTTATGTTTGTAAAATTTAAACCATCTGATTCTGACCGGTAAGTCGATGTTCGCTCGTCATGTATTTTATATTTTGGATTTGTTTCTAGCTGACTTTTGACGTCGTCAGAATATAATTTTAAAGCTGCCCGCAACGCCCATCGGATACATTCCTGATCTTTATTTTGGACGTTTGTGATTGCTTTTTTGTCTAACAGTTCCTTAGGCAACGGATGTAAGAAGAACCCACTGGATTATATTTAACCACGTTGATGTAGAAAGCAACAACTTTGTCAAAGATCCAACCCGAGCCTTTTTGTGTATGAGCCTCCACCTCTTTTATTTGTTTTTCCCTCTGTTCAGTGAGTGCATTTTTAACGTCGGCTTTATTTGCGACTGCATCGTTGTCGCTCAGAAAGGAGAATACGCCAAATTCAGTTTTCTCGGGTTTTTCCAATCTAAACTGAACTTTGATATTTGTTTGCAATTTGTACGAACCAATTTCTTTTAGTTCTTCCAAAGCTTTTTTCTCGATGAAAGTTTTGTAAAAATCAAAAAAGTGTATGAGGTCATATTCAAAGAAACGAGGTATCAATTCCCAATTGCAAAAATTACCCTGAAAGCGCCTGACGTTTCTAATGTCGACTTCCGCAATTTCCTCGGGCTGAGCGTAAGCTTCAATCGCTTCAATATTGTCCTGTTTGATGTATTTCTCCTTGTTTGCAAAGGAATATTATATTTTTGAACCGTTTTCAACAGCTGCCGATATGACTGACGCGGGAGGTACCTAAATTGTTTTTGATCTGCCCGTATAGCTTCAATAAGCTCGGGTTTTGTATGAGATCTACGGGTTTTGGTTGTTTTTGGTGCCGGTAATGGAATGTTATACCGCTTGACAAAATCTTCTAAAAACGCCTTCGTAAATCGATTAAAGGTCGTTAGAAGAGGTCGGTGTTGTGGGTTGCTTATGTCTCTATTTATATGTAGGTCTATAAAATTTTTATCATTTTTTCTGACGACTTGACTTGACATGTTTTTTTGTATATTGTTATTTTATATATAGGCCATTTATTTCAGGCGGTTGTAAACATAGCGTGTTTTGCTTTGAACAGAGCCATGCTTTAAGTAGAGGTCACGAGTTCAGGTCGACGGGAAGTCCCTTTTTTGTTTGTGAGTGATTGCTGGTGCGATCGGTGCTAGTCACGAGTTGTTTACACAAAAAGTGCGGCGGGGGCAAAAGTTCAAGGTCAGTGAAGTGGAAATCCCCGGCGCTAGTCACGAGTTGTTTACAGGAAAAGTGTGCCGGGGTCAAAAGGTGAGTTGGAATCCCCGGTGCGTGTGGTGGGTGAAAGGGGGTGAAAAGGGCATGTGGTCCAGAATCGGCTAATCCCTACTACTGGGATGACTGGACTATCTTGGGTAGTTAGGAATGGACATTGTTGTTCTATTTAATAATTCCGGGTTTTGCTTCTAAATGAGCATGGTTATTTTCCACGTGTTTGCCATTTCATGTACTCGCAAAAACCAACGCCCGTTAAAATGCGTCTTTGCATAGATTGTAAACATGTATTACCATTTAAAATTAAACACCAACATTTGGAAATAAACGTGTTTCGGTGTTCAGAAAGTGTTACCATCCAATGAACGTGTTTTGGGTCTTGTTATTAACTCCTAAATGTGTCATTGTATCAAAACTTCTTAACACACGAACACGTAATTGTTTTTTAAATACAGCGTGTTTAGCTTTGGATTCTTAACACCACAACACCGTCGTCCTTGAGTGTTACCAGGAAGAGGTATAAAAAGCGTTAACCATGAACACTTAGGTTTTTTGGGGGGGAGCGGGTTAGCGTAGCGGTTCTTTCCTCGCTTTGCACCAATGAGGCCCGGGTTCGAGTCCCGGCTTGGCCCAGGCTTTAAGTGCATTTGGTTTCCAGTCCATACTCGCTCTCGCAGGTTTTCTCCGGGTACTCCGGTTTCCTCCTACCTCTAAAATTGGACCTTCTTCCTAACTCCGTAATGTGGAGGCTGATTAGTAAAGTGTATGAATAAACGTATAGTTATTGGTACAAATAGCCTGAAATGCTGAAAGCGCCATTAAAACAAAACAACAACAACACTTGTTTTTACAGTGTGCGCCCTCATACATATATTCTCATTATGGACAGATTTCATTCCACGTCGGCGCCATTCAGCATTCCTATGTACACAAGGGTTGGTAGTGTGCCTAATAAGAGATCTGCTGTTTTGCTTCCTTTTTACGCTCAGAAACCTAAAAGGCAACCTGATCGAGAAACCCTTCGAATTGCCAGAGTCCGTGGGAATATTGTAAGTAACATGTGATATGGTTATCAGTTTGACAGGAACATTTTGTTGTAGGGATATACCTTCGACCTTGAGAAACAGGACTCTGCCTCGGTTATTCGTACATATACAGACGCGCACTGTAGTAGTCTCAATGGGTGCGTTCGATTAGCTTCCCTGAACACACCAGTGTTACACTCAAAATGAGGCTTATCGAACGCTGCAGTGTGTTTTCCAAGGCATGCTGGGAAAAAGGTCAAGTCCCCGCCACGTTCCATCATGTACGTCCATGCTCTAATAGTCCATCCGTGACGTCATTACACTCGGGTAGCCTCCAGAGACCCGCTGGCCAGTCGGGGTAGTAGTGGCTGACACCAGGGCAGGCACGAGGATCACGTGATGGCTAAACGAACGCTCTGGTGTAAGTTTGACTTACACGTGTAAGCTAATCGAACGCACCAAATGCCAGTCCGTATGTGTAGGCCTATAATGCTATCCACATCAAACTTAAACCTACGAAGCAAGGACAAGTGACTTAATATTACCAGAAAATAACTACGATGAATACGATGAAAATTAACAGGTAACCATACCATAAAGAAGAATTGAATTGACGTTTGTTACTGGCTTTGTTTTGTTTGTGTGTGAGTGAATTAACGTCACTAAATGCTTTCTCAAAAATAATGCCATCGGTGAACACACTATCGTAGTGAGTATGTACCCATGGTTCCATACAGGTGCAGCCAGGGTTCAACGAATGCGGCCAGGGGACGGGGAGTGTAAACATTATGTAAACGTTTTGTTCGAGGTTGCAAACCTAATATCCACGTGCATCTATACGTATCAGCATTTCGTTTTGTGTTTTGCAGTACCGCATACGGGAATCGACTACAAGACATGAAGCCCATCGTGAAAAATGGTATCAATCTACATTCAGCGTAAGTGCAGTGTTGAACCAGAACCAAGTCAATTGGTAGTGTACTATGTCCTCTACTATCCATGTTACCGAAATCCGAAAAGAAACAAGTAACAATCTGTTCTGTTTTGCACTGAGCAGGGCCGTGTCAAGTGTCCCGTAGGCCCCCGGCATAATTGCTCCTTAGGCCCTTCTGTGATTCACCAAATTGAATTGACAGTAAAGTTAGTTGGATGTTCTCGCCTTTTGAAGTGACATTTTTACTCGCATTTTACGGTATTCTTTGAATTAGGGAGTTTACGGCCCGATCCCGCCATTCCTCAGTCCCGCTATGTCTGTCAGATGTTTTGTCCAAGATTCCCTCTATAAAGGCTTGAACTGGTGATGTGTCACTCGAAAACGGAGTAATATGGCCACAGTTATGTCATGTCCATCCAGGCAGCGCACAATCGCAACACAGTGATGTGTCCAGTGCAGACGTCTTTGTCTTACCTTGCTGGGTCCACATCCCCCAATGGCCCATTTTTGTCTCATTTCAACGGGAGCCCAGTTACGCGTTCCCAGTTTGTCGCGGTTCTTCGTCGTACCCTTAACTTTGTCATGCTTCACGATGACAGATTCACTTCCCATTCGCGGAGCCACGTCTGCGGCTATGGTCGGTGTATCTGTGCATGATATCAAGGTTACAGGCGTTGGGAGTCGAGGGCTTCGTCCAATTTTCAACACCACCGTCGCCGTTTCCACTGCCACCGCTGCTGTTACTGCTTCTCCTTGTTGTCGTTGGTGCTGCTTCTGCTGCTGTTGTTTAAGTTTGTATACAATGTAATTAACATTGTATACTCGGTGCTTTTACCTACCTATCGCGAGGGCGCCCTTCCCCAAGGAAATGCTTTCTACTCCACTTTTTGTATAAGAATGGCCAATGTATACATTCCTCATTGTTGATTATCAAGTCCTGGCTACCAGGTCAATCTATTTGTTCCATTTGGAATTGAAAATAAATACATGCAAGGTTAATGGAGCAGTATATTAACCTTTTGGGATGGTCAGAACAGCACCAAAGTACTTTTTACATTTTCACGTGTTGGCTTTAAATTCTATCCACAGTAATTTCGAAGAGAACAGCATTAGAGTCCTGGAGACAGGCACCTTCAAAAGGTGCAAAAACTTGATTAATCTGTAAGTATAGGCAAAAATACGTTGGCCGTATGAAACGGCACTGTAGTCTCGAGAAAAACATCAAAACTTCAGAGACTTGTGAGCTGTACTGTCAAGCAAATTTCTTTTGATGAGAGCAGCGTATTCTGTCTGGGAAAGGACTAATTGACGATAATGCAAAAATCCCGAGAGTGCTATATATAACAACATTATGATCAGAGTTTCGTGAGTGCCATCCGACTTGCGATTCCTAAATATCTAGCTTGTGATAGCATGGACTTCTATTACTCTTCCTATTCTGATATTCGGGGTCAGCAATAATTTATCGAAGATTAGCGGGTTACAAGGGTTTGGGTGTCTAGTCTCGATCAAAACAAGTACATGTAGTTGAAACGCACGAACCTATAGTCACGCCAGCAACAACGTTTTGGGAAGTTGGTAAAATCTCCTCCCGAAATAAGCCATTAGCGAATTAAATTTGAATAAAATCTGGTACACTGCGTTATCAGATTGCACATGAAAGTAACAATTTGAATTCCCCAGACTAAATACACTGTTGCTATATCTCGTGACTCGGGGCAAGCTTTAGCTACCACCATTATTGAAATGGACTGGTTCCTTTGTCCCTTCTTACCTATTGAACAGAGTGTATTGGTGCAAGGCGTCTCTTATGTAACTAAGCGAACTTGCCCCGAATCACGAGGTAGATGGCAATAGTGTTTAAGTCTGTAGAATTCAAATTGTTACCAGATTTTATTTTATTTAATTCGCAAATGGCTGGGGAAACGCACTGCGCATGCGTACGTACGAATGCACACGTTCATTTTCTATTCACGCACGCGCATACACGTTGAACAGCGACGATGAAGTTGCACAATAGTTTGGTACAACCTTGCACGCGGCACTGGTACCGGTGGTCGAAAGTTGTGTCCGATGCCACGTGTATGGTAGGGCTACATGTACGTGTACTTGACGCTGCTGGCCGGCCGATTGACGGTCCGACGCGAATGGATAGTGCGCACATTATCATGGCAGCTAAGTTTCCGGACCCATACTCTGCCGACAGCATGGACCACGTGTATGATTTGTAATAAGGGGTTAATTACATGTAAGAAATACTTTTCCATTAAACCTTCCAGTGTAAAAGTTAAACGAGACCGGTAATACCAAGTCTGACCGATATTTTGAGCAGCAATTTGCAATGCATTATCAAACTGTTCGACCATTTTTTTCGTAGCACGCAAACATGTACTGTATATACATGTACATGTACACCAAAAAGACCCTGGAGAATGCAAGGTAAAGAAAACAAGCAAAACATAAGGGCGCTAGAATTTCACAATCGAGATTTGCGGGTGCGCAACAACATCCTGCTTTTTCTTACTTCAGGTTGACAAAGTAAAAAGATAAAATTCGACAGTCTGAGATAACTAATCTCGGAATTCTAAAAGTATGATTACAACATCCTGAGATAATTGACGTCACACTTCTTAAAATCATTGTAACACCTTTGGGATATCGCCAGTAAAAAGCTCAGGAAAATGTGACGCTTTGATAAATTCTGCCTATTTTCCTTCCCGGTCCTTTACTACAATTCACAGGAACTTGAAAGAAAACAAAATTTCGGAAGTACAGCCTGGAGCACTTGCGGGACCAACGAATATTTATCATTTGTAAGTCGGCAATCATTGAATTTTAAAACAGAAAAATCGGTACCGTATGCAGTCGGGTATGAAAGGCTTTGTAAGTGAAGTTAGTTTCACTAGAAATGCCACCATCCCCTTAACAATTTTACAAGCTGCCTAATGGAAACCTGTGTTATACCTGTTTCGTTTTTCAGGACTTTGAGTAAAAACCCTATTGAAGAACTTGGACCAGTTATCACAGAAGGATTGCAGTTTACGAACTTGTGGGTAAAATCTTGTTAACTTTGGTGCATATTTTCAGCTCGTGGATCAATTTCCGATACGAAAGGAATAACAAAAACAATCACAAGCACAAATGAAAAAACACACACAAACAAAATGTTAAACTGTATGGAGTGTGCTATGAGGCATTTTTCCTGTATGAGCATCCCTACTCCATTCCTAAGTAAGTTCTCTCTATTGTAACACCAAAGTTACATTAAAAAGGTCACTGGACAAAAATGGCCATGTACAGAATAAACACTCATTCAACCGCCATCACCCGAAAAATTTAACACAAACCCTATTAAAACAAAAACAACCAAAACAATAACCAAGTCTGTATTCTATGACTTTAATGAACTGACAACCATTATTTAGGAATTTGAAAGTAAATTCAATTTGCTGAGGAATAGAAACGTTCATATATGGTTACACGAATACACGAGACATTACTTTGGTTCTAAACTGCAAT
Organism: Acanthaster planci; assembly: GCF_054643075.1. Classification (NCBI taxonomy): domain Eukaryota; kingdom Metazoa; phylum Echinodermata; class Asteroidea; order Valvatida; family Acanthasteridae; genus Acanthaster; species Acanthaster planci. Next base: position 12,767 of record NW_028257739.1, on the reverse strand, counting down.
TGATTTATCAATTTTTTTTGTTTAATTTGTTCAATTAGGATTATGGAACACACTAACTTGAAGGTTTTAAGGTCACACACCTTCGGGAGGACACGGTATCCCTATTTTACGTAAGCAATCACTCTAATGTCATCCAAACTCCCTCGTTTAGGCGTTGGAGCGATTGGCGTCGTTTAATATTTTATCGTCTTTGTTTGCAATGCAGGGTATTTTCTAACTGTAAGTTGGAGGAAATTCCATCTGGGCTGTTTCTCAATGGGATGAAACGAAAGAATGCCTACAAACTGCAAACTGTGTAAGTATATACGACACTTGAATCTGGCATTAGAATACGAAATTGAATGTCGACTGATTAAGCGCCCTGTAAAATACTGCAGAAAAATATTGCTACCGGGTCATTACAGCCCACACTTTTGCAACCGTTAGTGGTAATCGGGAGAATTGGATTATGAGCGGACATGAGAACATGACCAATGTAAGCCTCACTTATAGGTTTGCCTACTATTACATAATACGAAAATATATTAGCATCCCAGTCATTGCAGGCTATTTTGCTGCTCAGGCCTCACTTATAAGTAGCGGTGGGTAGTCGGATCAGGTGGTTTGTTAATGTCGATTTGGATAGATTGGTTATGAAGGTTTCAAATTTTTCCGCCATTAGACTTATCCGGTTGGATTAGGTGATCTTGACCTTAGTTCGGCATATTGTGGGGAAACAGTTCTTTTTCCACTGACTGTGTGTTCTCTTCTTTCTTTTTTTATTTTATTTATTTATTTATCATTTTGTTTTTATTTTTTTGGCCATATGCTTTGAGTTTGGATAGGTAGCTATAAGGAATATCGTTCAGCGGTATATGGTTGTATTCCTCAATTCACTATGTGTGAAGTGAAATTACTGGGAATACTTGGGGGGCTGTGGATATACGATGTTCTGTCACATTGCATGTATTTTGACAGAACCTTTTGTACTTGGTGGAACACAGATCTATTGCTTTGCATGGTTTGAAGAATCTCACTGTATCAGATATAGGCACATAGTCCTATGTGCACTGCCCTAGACAGCTGACACACTTCCTGGCAGATGTTATACTTTTTGCTCTCAGCCCAACTCTTTATGCATAAGGTGCGATCACAAGTATGTATGCGGCTTTTCATGGTTAGAAGAAGCAAGCTGTAAAATCTGTACTGCCTTGTGTGGTTATATTCATGGTTCCAGAAAACTGCCACAGATCCCCCACAAATCTGCACCAGTTTGCATTCAATTGCCCCTCTTTTCTTGCAGTTATGACAGTTTGAAAATTAAAGGTTTCACAAAAGGTGGATTCTGAAGACCGGGATTCTAGCACTAATTATTCATAATGTGGGCCAATCAGAGTTACTGTGTACTAACTGGTAGCCAATCACAGTCCACCGTTTTAGCCAATCAGGCAAGGGGTCAGATTACAAGACGTGACAAGTATCTTTACTGTTATGACACATTGTACCAATGAGATTATTGTTGACATTGATGTTTACCATAATACACTGTAATTTGTAAAGGGTCAGCCACACCCTCTTATGTACCCAGGGGTGTAGTGCTGTATGTTCCTCAGTACAACCAGCGCTGACCCTAAAAGGTTGGATGGATCATTCCATTATTTCATGATTATATTATAATTAATATTCATTAATGATTGGCCTGTAAGCCAAATGACAATAGATGTACATCATGTACATCGGACGTGGGAGTCCTTTGTTTGTTTGATGTAAGTTTTGGGGCCTACCAGCCCATATGACTGATGCCAGCTTGCCCAGAACAGATTCGGTACCTGGCAAAATAATAAATAATTGAAGCTGTGGCAAGAAACGGGAAAATCATTGTCTGGAATTTTGTTCATTTGTGAGTCCAAGTATAATCCTTTATTAAGGTCATAAGACAGCAGGGGCTAGAAGTATTCTCTTTAGAGATGTGGTACGTGGTCTTGAAAAAGTGTTTTGAAGAGACTTATCTCAGTATGGGTGCTTCCTCTTCACTCCTCTTGGTTGGGGCTTTGGCCGAATGAAGTAGTCAAACAAGTTGCGGGTTGTGGTGTAGTTGTGGCTTGGTGAAGAGTAGGGTAATGGGAACGTCCCCGAGTCAAGTCGTTCCCCAAAATTGAAACCCGGGTCAAGTCTTCCCCGGGTCAAATCGTCCCCAACTCAAATTGTCCTCGGGTCAAGTCGTCCCCCACTAGTTCTTACAAGTGTTGTCTGTCCATGTAATTTTCTTTGAAGGTGCCTCAACCACATGTAGAAGAGAAAGAAACCAAGACAGAGACTCGTACATGTACTCACAATTTTCATTCGTTCTACGTAGCTCGAGCTGGCGGCTTTTGATATCTACGGTAACCAAGACGTGCCACGTATATTAATTAAAAAGGCCATTCCTGGTGTGCCAATGTAACAGCACATAGGCCTATTCTTTGAATTGTCAAAATATCTGTTTTAAAAGTGTATAGTGAAAGAAATTTTGTAATGATTGTATTAAATTTGTATTTTGTGATAAGACTCTTGTAAATGAAGTTACTTTAATTGTCACTTATCGATCATTTACGGTATACATGTAATTGGAGTTCCACGTCAGTGGTGTGTGAGTGAGCACTCCAATTGAGCTACACCCTTTGTCCGAGCGGCAAGGCTCAATGCGCACGGCTACCCTTTTGACGTTTCGCCGACGAAGGCGGCATTTCACGGCAGCTCTGGTGTGGCATACAGGCCGACAACGCTCTTTGTTATACTTCTCATGCAAATTTTTCTATTGCTCATTTTTGCTTTCGATTCGTCTGTAATTTGATTGGTTGGCTATAATCCACTTAGAATCCCGTCAAAATCGATAACATGTGATCACAGTTAATCAAATGGCGTTAAACGTGAAGATCAAGCCGAAAATCCCAATAAAAGACAAAGAAATAAATAAATTTCCCCCAGCAAAAACTGGAAAAGTACAAAAAAGTTAATAACCCCCAAAATCTATTATCCCCAAACCACAATATATTATCCCCAAAAATAAGTTTCCGCAGTGAAAAAATTGAAAGAAAAAATTACCCCCCCAAGTAAATTGCCGTAGTAAAATTATAATTTAATTATTTATACGACTTAGGGACGATTTGACACGGGGACGACATGACTCGGGGACGACTTCACCAGCATTCAAGACTAGTGCCATTCGATTTTTGAGTTTCTTCCACCTTCCCAGAAAAGAGCTGTAGAATTTGAGAGAATGGTGTGGCCGAGGTTACGTACCCTGGTGTGGATGTAGCTTGGTGGTGTTGGAGTCTCGATTGCCTTTGACAGAGAGTGTGTTGTCGGGTGATAAGTCTTGACAGAAACAAGTCTGTTGACTGTTGACTATCCGTGTGGGCGATTTGCTCCTTGTAGGTTACCCGATTGCAGGTTGGAGTTATGTATGTACCCAAATGTGGTTGGTTAGTGTGGGCGAGTATATTTTCTGAATGCAGAAATAGGGTGGAATTGCGAATAACGTGTGTTGCGAATATGGTCGTGTATGTGGCCGAGATTGATGGTGCAAGTCTGTGGTCGTACTTGGTGTACGGTTGACAAAGAGGGAAGCAACCTGAAGATACCTTGCTTGCTTAACAAACAAACCCACAATACCCCCAAAGGGGCAAGGTTTATGTCATAGAAATATGACGAGATTATGGTTCTTTCCCATTCAGTGATACTTCATTTGAAATCCAAATCCTCGCTTGTTAGTATTTTTAAAAGTAACTCTAAGTGATGTTCTGCGAAATTGGGGATGAATGTAAAAAGAGTTTCTTTTTTAATTGAATCGAATTCAATTGATAGAATCCATAAAAAGAAAAGAGCCTCACATGCACTCGCCCAATATTAGTTAATTATTGACAACACAATCCTGAAAATCAGCGAAATAAATTTTCTGAAAAATTCCAAGACGGGAGAATAGGTCAAACAATCCTGGTAGTTTCCTGTAAAGATCTCTCAAAGTAGTCGGGATCCTTTTTTCGTGTTCTTTTTTTTTTTTTTTTTTTGCCTGTGAACCGGACTAACACAAATTGTTAGTCTATAACGTGTTATCTAAAACATAAAACCATTCCCGTGTGTGTTTTATCTGCAGTATATTTACTGGAAATAATCTACGACGTGTCTCCCCGGAGCATTTCACGGAATCAAAGGTTTCACGGAGCTGTGAGTGACTTAGATATCGATTTTATTGTACGCCCAATTATTGGGATACGTGGGTAAAGAAACGAGAGCACTCTGTAGATTTAAAATAGACCAATATTTCCAGTTTTTCGAATTCACTTACTCATATTTCCCTGCACTTGTTTCGTTCAAAATGTTTCTGGTTAGTGGAACTGAAATTCGCAAAAAACTGAATGGGAAATTAATTTCTTTGGTTACAGGTAGTCCGGCTTGTGAATATTTCTTTGAAAATTTAACAGGTATATTTTCCTATATATTTTCTAGGTCTTTAGACAAAAACGAACTGACTTCTCTGCCAAGCAACATGTTTGAAAATTTGACAGAAATTGGACGGATGTAAGTGTTCTCCTGAAGAGCAACATTATAGGCCGTATCGATAAAATTACAAATTAAACAGAATTTTTGCTTTGGATTTCAAATCAATTTTTACTTCGAGACTTCACTTCCAGTTTTGATGACTGAAATATTCCAGCTCGACTCCAGCGCGTTTGTCTTGAAGTTTAAACTCCAAATTGATCGCTTGACCAATCACACGATCACACCTTTTGAAAAACCACGAGAACCTAAACTTAAAAGAGAAAAGCTTGCTGCCTATTTCTTTCACGCACAAGAACCTAAGATGAAGCTTCCTCCAGTTTCTTTTGTTACTGTGACAACCCTTGAAAGAAACTAACTTATTTCTGCGTACAAATTTGGCTGAGTTCTGTTTTCAGAATTCAAACACCCGACGGAGATGTCATTCTTGAGGAGGAACGCAACTGTTTAACGCCTGATCTCCTCACGCAAAGTGACATCTTTCATTTCGGACCCCTGTATCAGTTACAACCAGAGACACACGATGACACGGAAGTCTTTTTAACTTTGCAGTAAACTGTCCAACAACAGACTCGTTTCTGAAGGTCTGCCAGAGGATACGTTTCACTACACTTCAATATTAACGCTGTAAGAAGTTCAACGTGCTAGAAACGGTTTCTGTTTTATTGAAGAGAAGTGTGCATGAGCTTCCCTTTAATTTTTTTCTGATTTTCGTTTGTTAAGTAAAATGCAACCATTAATAAAAGATATGAATAAACATTTTTTGAAAATCCATAGGTAAACCAGAACGTGTAGTCTCTTTTAATTAGAGATGACTCATTTATTTATTATATCTATTCACCCAACAGTGCATTTAGCTCCAATTACAGGACGATAATGAGTGGAGAAAACGTTGAAGAAATGCTCAGTTTTAGCAGTGGGGGAAAAACCCCGAATGTTTCGGGGAAAACCCACGGATTCAGGTGTAAGGACTGCAAACTTAATCCACATGTGGACTGAGCCGGATTCAAACCCAGACCGCAGAGTTGGAAGGCGAGGAAAGAAAGACTACGCCAACCTGGCTCCCTTCTCCCATTCAGATGTAACTTCTGCCACTGTATGCATCAAACATTTGTTTTGACTTCCTTACCAGCAGTGAGTTCTGGACAGATCCTCTCTTTGATTCATCTTCTGTGTGTCATTTTAGGGACATATCATCCAATCAGCTGACTTTCATCCCCACTGGACTTTTCCGGTCACAGACAGACCTCCGTAATCTCTACTTGCAACGAAACAGAATCAGTGTCCTGCATGAGGGGGTGTTTAGAGGACTTCGATCGCTTCGATATTTGTGAGTTCAACATTTTTCAATTCACCTGAAATACTTCTCAAAGAAAAATCAGACAAAACAGGGGGATGGGAGTTACCACAAAGGACAGTTGCCCCCGCTAACAACCCCCCCACCGCAATTAGACTTTGCCGATGAATTTGAATAATAGACAGCTGTTTTAAGAACCTCATTATATAGGTCTATGTCAAAACTAAAGTAACGGGTATCAGCACACTAGGCCTACATATGCCTGGCAACATCCCCCCCCACAAAAATAACAAATTCCCGAGTAAAAGCTGACTACCCAGTGGAGTGCAGTGCCTCAGCTACTCCAGTGAGACAAGACAAAGCCCAAACCAAACCATACCACACAATAAACCAAACCCCACAGGAAGAAGAAAGATTCCCCAGCAGAGGAAGCCCTACCCGTGATTTTTTACTGCAGATGATGCTGTTTCATTTTCGACTTTTACACTGTAGCTTTAAAACCTGTAATGATCCGGAATATTCTTGTATCTTGCAGAATGCTATTTGACAATCCAATCACTGAACTAGTGGACTGGCTGTTTCATGATACCAAACTGACGCGTCTGTGAGTATGAACAGTTTTAACGGCAACACCAGACACTACACTAGCTGAATTTCTCACTCAAAAGAGAGAGAAAAACGTTTAGAGTGGCATTTTGTCGGAGAAAACGCAGGTTTAATGTTTTGATCTATATAAAAAACCAGTTTTCAACTCAGGTTTGTACACGTAGGTTTCATCCAATTACAACGCACGTACTATCAGAATTCCTTTTCCAAACCAAGCCAATAAATTGGATGGATTATTTTGCCAGATACTTATTCCAGTCCCAACTGTCGTCCATAGGAGAGCGGTCATTTGCAACCAGGAGCAACACTCTCGATTACGTGTGAGTCATTGCCTCCGTCCTTACACCGCAAAAAACCAACGCCAATTATGAACTCGTCTTTGCGCTAACTATAGGCATGTAACCGTTCAAAATTAAACGCCTTTTGTGGACATAAACGTTTTTGTGTTAAGAAAATGTCATCCTCTGATAAATGGGGTTTTATGCCCTGTCATAAGCACCGAAGTATGTCACTGTGTCTAAATTTACTAACACTATGTATAAAAATTAAACGTATGTAGCTTTGAATTTATTGACACCACAACGAGTCCCTAAAGTGTTACCAAGAAGGCGTTTAAAAGGCGTTTAAACATGAACACTGATTTTTGCAATGTGGTGCTTCTAAGTTATAAACTTTCCATTCACTTATTTACCTTTTAGAGTGTTATTGTTATTTTATTTTACTGTATATTTGAATTTCAGATCTTTGTATGGCAACAACTTGAGGAGAATTCCTGAAACTGTTTGGCAAGATCTTGGCAAAGACAGTTACATGTAAGTCTGCTTCGTACTTAAATTAGGTAATATGTATCCATCGACTTCCTCCATAGTATACTTTTAACTAAACTATATGTCAAACCTAGATGGTCAGAGTTTCTTTTACTGATAATAAGAAATTCTTCCGAGTTAGGAAGTTTCCCAAAAGATGAAACATGATATTTCTACAAAATTCATCTTGTTTTAATTAAATTCACTTTCATGATCCTTGGAGATATGAAATTTTCTTTAAGGGGGTCCTTTGAACACAAGGATCATTTCACGAGTGTAAGCCTGTTAATGCATTTTTCTTTCAGAGCAATCGAGAATACTTTAGAATTTGTACCACTGATGAATAGGACTGATCTAACAATGTGAGTAATGGAGAGATCAGTAATTTGGAGTCAATAATGATTAAATCACCTGTAACGTATGATGGAAGTCTGAATGTGTCTGTGGGAACGGTAACGCAAACTCTAATGAATTTGGTAAACAATGTAACTTCGGTCTGTTTTCCCCGTCTCTTCTCACAAAGCGAATTAGTTGGAGACGGGTTCGCTCTGCCCATAGGTGTGCCCAAGGATTTAGCGGAGATATTGAGCCTGTCGGGATTTAACTGCAGAAAAAGCAAACACAGCCAGTGGGACTGTACGCCCTGCCCCCAGGGTACGTTTGGAACTTCGTGGACAAACAACAGTTTCATAGCATGCCCACCAGGTATACAGCCTTTCGGAAAAAACACGTATTTCCTCAGTGTGTAATCGGAGGTTTTCCATGGGTGTTACTGTTTTTGACATCTTACATGGCTTTTGTATTTTTTTCTCTGGCACACAGGTGGATTTTACCAAATCAAGACCGGCCAAGTTGCGAACACCTCTCAAGGTATCAACTGCCAAAGATGCAACAGTGGGACCTACGTTACACCACAGGCCCATCCTGGTACCAGTCCTGCCAACTGTACGGTGTGTCCAACGGGCACCAATAAAAGCCTCCACGCTGGCTTTCGTGCTTGTCCTTGTCTTGATAACTTCTTCCGTACAGATCGGTTCGGTGAATGCCAACTCTGCCCAAACGAAGGAGTCAACTGCTCAGGTGAATACCAACATCTGTTACCTGGATTCTGGTGGACCTGGGACTGGGGCAGGGCTGACAACTATCAATCTTATCAACGATTCGTCCAAAATGTGCTCACAGAGACCAATAAATACAACAAAGAGAGCACGAGGTTTCTAGGCGTGTTGCCGAAAGTCCACCGATGTCCTCGTAGTGAGTCGTGCGTCAACGCTGAGATGGGCGGTATTAACGTCACCTGTGCGGAAGGCTACACGGGGTGGCTTTGCGCCCAGTGCAGTCCGTCTTTTTACCCGTGGTTTGACCACTGCTTCAAATGTCCGGAATGGTGGTGGTTCCTCCTTGAGGTCCTTTTGGTGTTGACAATCATTGCTGTGATCGTTACAGTTACCGCTTGGCAAATACACAAGGGCCGAAGGAACAGCCGATCTCCAGTCAGCGTGCTGCTGGCTCGGGGGAAAATTCTACTGGGGTTTTACCAGGTCATGGGAGAGATATTCTCGGCTTTGGAAGAAATTTCATGGCCGAGGGTACTGACGAGTGTCGGCTCTCTCTTTAGGCTGCTAGAGGTGAACATTATGCGGTTAATAATCAGTCCCAGATGTTATCTCCCAAGATTCACCTATCCTGAAATCTACATTGAGTTCCTGGTCGGCACTGGTTTTGTGGCACTCGTTATGTTCGCGGCCTGCTGTTATTACAGTTTGACCAAGTGTTACTTGAAGACAAGGAATATGCCTGTTGAAAAACGAACAGGTCTTGTAGCCAAAACTAAGCAGAGGTGTTACTTGTTTGTGGTCATACTGCTCTTTGTTTCCTATCCAAGCTTGTCCAGTGTGATACTCACCCTGTTACCCTCTGGATGTCAACTCTTTTATGTAAACGAGGACGACTCTGTAAGCGTCACCAGACTTCGGGCTGATTACTCGATTGATTGCCGAACACAACAGCATGTTTCTTATAACCACGCTGCCGAGATCACCCTCTCTTACGTCGTTGGTTTTCCGTTGGTGTTGCTTCTCCTCTTGTGGTGGACCAATAGAAAACGGGCAAAGGGCATTCCGGGTATCTTGTTGGAATCAGAAGACGTTGGGCAGTCTACCAGAGATGAATGTGGGAGACGGGAAAGTGAGGATCGGCCTCTGCTTGATGTTGCTGGTGGGGCTCATAGTTTAAATGCCGGTCATGTTGGTGAAAATCATGGAAACCCTGACCTGGCTGAAGACGATGAGCCACTTCTGCATTTGGAACCAGCAAATCAGGATGAATTCACCTGGAAAAGTTTCCTGTGTGAAAACTATAAACCGCAGTTCTGGTACTGGGAGATCTTGGAACTTGCTCGCAAAATCGTCCAAACGCTCTTTGTGCTGCTGTACGGCCCCGACGACCACTTTACCATGTTCACAACCATCGTCATTTCCGTCGGCTTTCTGCTCCTGCACGCCTACGTCAAACCCATGAAGGATGCCGCAGAGCATCGCCTGCAGATGTGCTCCCTGGGTACCATCTTCTTGAACCTGCTGGCAGCGTCGCTGCTTCTCTTGCCCAGTGAACAGAGCCAATCCAGCGAGGAAAGAAAGGAAGTTCTGTCTGTCATTCTTGTGTGTCTGAACCTCAGCATCATTGTGTTTGTCGTGGGTAAGAATCTTTTTCCGACGATCTTGTTCATCAGCTTAAAGATTAAATTCTTAAAGATAGCATGCAAATCAAAATTAATGTTATGGATAACTCAATGTCTTTCGATAAAAACCATGCAAATGAAAAATGTTATGGCAAAGACTTAAGAGAAAATGCTATCTCTTTCTGCATTCATTGCTGTAGCGAGTTTACTTTGGACTGGAGCGAAGGCTTTGTGGAGGCACGGTTGCTGCTGTCGCCGGGGAGAATGCATCGCGACAGAACGCGCCAGTTGTTGTCGTCGACTTTCACAACGTCGATCAGAGTGGTATCACTTCCTTGATGACACCGAACAAGATTTCTCCACGGACGTCCAGATAGAATATCCGGAGTAATGGACGCGACAATTAACCATCATCGCCAGCTGGTGTAGGCCTCACACAGGAAAAGACTGTTGTTGAAAACAAAATCTAGAGTCACGACTTAGTCAGTTGTTAGCTCACACCTCCGTGTTTGCAACAGGCAAGGACCTAGCTTGACCTAGTCTCTTGACCTAACATTTGTACACGGCATCAGTCTATACGAAGAGATAGAAGGCAGGCAAGCCTGGAGTACCAGCTCATGCTTTGTAATTTTGTTTCTTTAAAAGTGAAAGGGTTAACTATTGTTCATTTTTATACTCAGCCGAGTGGGCATCATTGGTGATTATCACAGTAGATATATGGTGTTGTCAGGTTGTGGTGTACATAGATTTAATTGGTCATGTATGTAGCGTAAAAATGGTAAAAATGTGAGTTTTATACTCAGCCGAGTGGGCATCATTGGTGATTATCACAGTAGATATATGGTGTTGTCAGGTTGTGGTGTACATAGATTTAATTGGTCATGTATGTAGCGTTAAAATGGTAAAAATGTGAGTTTAACACTGTCATTACAATGGACTCGTTTTGCAGTTTTGGCCTGAGTTTTTATGCACTGTAAACTACAGCTTGTAATTGCATAGGTATTCTCTTTGTAACATTTATTCAAGGTTAACGGTGCCACAAATTTGTACATTTATTTCCTGATGACATTCTATCACAATTGCATATTCTTGAAATGCATTAATTAAGTCGCCAAACAGTTGTTTCTCCTCTGGCGTTACCAGTATGAACCAGCACTACGCCATTAATATGAATACCACAGTCGCCATTCAACGTTCCGCAATATTGGTGGACGACGTAGACGCACATTGGGGCACGAGGTTGCACTGATTCCCGAAAGGTTGTTATACCACACGCTACACGAAGCAAACGTAGATGGTTAACTGGTTAGTCCTTGTGCACATTCCTGAACCATAGGGCTGTAGAACCTCTTTACTCCAGAACCAATATAATGTTTAACAATATACGTAATGTAAGGTTGTACAAAATTAACTTGTACCAGTGAAGATTGTTTGATTTCACATTTCGTATCTCACTGACTTGGTGAATGTAGCCTGTACGTTAGGTTTTGACATGGTCAAATGTAATTATATGGTGTTGTCAGGTTGTGGTGTACATAGATTTAATTGGTCATGTATGCAGCGTTAAAATGGTAAAAATGTGAGTTTAACACTGTCATTACAATGGAATCAAATTGCAGTTCTGGCCTGTATTTTGTATGCACTGCAAACTACCGCTTGTAATTGCATAGGTATTCTCTTTGTAACATATGATGACCAAGGCCGTCAGTGAAATGACGCCTGTTCTGCAGTAGCAGCTCGCCAGGTATAAGGTCCGATTCAAGTTAATCCGCCATCTGCCCCACGTTTCGGTAAAGCATGGGAAAGAGAGGTGCGTTCTGTAAAGAATGCCTTTTATGCCATCCTTGGTAATCGGACGGTGTCTGTCATTGTCCCATACACCAGTTTGGTTGAGGTAGAGGCTCTCCTCAACTCTAAACGCTTGGTATATGTGTCCTCAGATGTGTCCAACCCTGATCCGTCACACCTTTCACATTGCTCTTAGGGCGGCGAGACTATGCTAGGCCACAGGTGGTTTACCCTGATCAATCAATATACAGTGCATCCGTGATCGTCGTCATTGGTGACAATGTTAGGTATTGACGCAGCAATTCTGGAAGGAGTTTGTCGACTCATATATTCCTTCAATGCAAGTTCGCCAGAAATGGCGAAAGGAAGAAGAGGATCTGGTAGTTTAAAATGTGGTTCTGATGATAGAACCGCAGCAGGTCCGTACGTGCTTCCTGGTCAGTCATCGAAGTACTACCTAGAGATGATTGACAAGTACGAGCTGTGAGAGTGAAAGTAGGGGATCGAGTTTACACCCGCCCGGTTGCTAAGGTGATCCGGCTGCCCATGAGACGAAAGACAGAGCTGAAGTGTCTGACACTGTCCCTTCCAATTCAAACAAGAACAAGTTGTTAATTTCATCTTCACCTACCCCATTCACATGGGGCGGCCATTTTGAAATCTTGTTCAGTCTATACTTTATTAAACGTAACCTATTACCCTTGCCAATCACTTCGCTGTTTAAAGCGTTACTGTTTTACAAAAAGTCAGTGTTCCTTAACAACCGTTGGCCTGTAGGAAGTAAACTGTATTTCACAGTTTTGGGGCGGCTATGTTGCCAACTGCTTTGGTGAAGCGCTCCCTCTCTGGCCAGATTGCTAGCAGCGCACGGGCCACATTTTCCCAACATATGTTGGTAGGTGGATTTGATGGTGAGTTTCGTGCCTTTTTGTTTGTAATGATGACATTTTACAATACCAAAGGAACCTTGAAATCATTTATTTATTTAAGCCTCCTCAATAACACTAAATATGAGCATTTATTTTCCATTCAACACTTTGCAAAATGGGGTTACGATCGGCGGAGTGTCGGA
>NW_028257738.1:0-53148 GCF_054643075.1 Acanthaster planci | reverse complement strand
CTGGCCCATTGTCGGAGGCACTGGCCTCAGTTGCTGCTCAGTTGCTGAGACCATTTTTGTTCATTACTCAAGTACAAAATAAATACAGCCAAATGCCATCACCTCCCATCTAATCCTACCTCTCTTCATACTGAACAACCAGGCTTGTTCACCTTTTTAATAAGACTGTACTATTTTGGCAGAAGTTTAACTTTCCCGCAGAGTTTTGGAGAAGTAGGCCCACACACTTTACCACATGCAAAGCAAATTAACCGCATATATTGAATTTAACAAAATAGATCGAGGAATACTGTTGAACTGATTCCTATTTACCCTAACAGTCCTCAATTTAAAGGGATAGTAACGTCCAATGTGTACAAAACAGCAAGCAGCTATACCGTACAACTGCCTTCCTTGTACCATTATTGTGCCATATTTGCGTAAACCTTTGACGATTCCGTGATGCGAGACCGACATGCATGAAGGCACACTAAGATATTTGATAATGATCAAGCCAAAATTCGGAAAGTTCACCACTGATTGAGAACCGTCTTATCTGCTGTGAGTGCTGTCAATGCATTTTTCTTTCTTAGCATTAATTATAAGAAATATTTTGTTCCAAAGGACTTTATTACAATTCAGTCATCGAGTATCAGGTCATTGAACTTTGCGATTTGTTTTGTTTAATTTGTTCTTTTTTCTGAATGCCAACTATAATTGTGCACCCAACACAGTATGGGAAAACTGCGGCAGCTGAAAAAGACTCTACCGCAACACAGTGCCACGCTTCCTTATGCGTGAATACTGATTGGCTTTCAAATATGTGTCTGTTTGCCCTGTTTGCCGTATCATCCCCCTGGCCAATTTGCAGACAAACCTGTAGGTTACGTAAGAAAGTTCAATAGTCACCTGGAACACTTTTCCTAGGTCATAAGTGACTTTGTTTCCTTTTAATCGAAATGATATGGCATTTTAGAGTGTGTCATTCTACGCCGTGTTTGGGGGATTAATTGGAATATTTCTGGCAAAAAACTCTCTACATATTTGTAATCTTGATTCTTTTCTTTTAACTACAGGCAAAAGGAAGAGGGGTTTCGGAAGCCACTATTGGTCTCGTGTTTAGCGCATTCTCCCTCTCAGCGGGTATTGGATCACCGATATGGGGCAAAATTGTAGGTTTTATTTCACTTTCGAAAGGTGTCTGGACGCCCGGGCAAACTACTACTCCCGGGCGAAATACTAATCCGCCCGGGCGAAATAGCAGGCACAAAGTTTCCTTTAGTCGTGTCTTATATACGCTTCCGTAGTATCCTCAGTGAAATTATCTACTGCAATTTCCTGTGTGTATTCAAAGCCGATTTCTCTCAAACCTTAGGCCTAAACATTTCATGAGCCCTTTTTTCCCAATTTTTATTTCAGAATTCTTTGGTATTCTCTGTATTGTAACGCTTACGTTTCCACGTTATATTTCTACTTTTTAGATTCCTATCGTTGGCGCTCGGTTTGTCTTTTTGGCGGGAGCATTCGTTACTGGCGGTTGCAACATCTTGTTTGGGTAAGCAATTATATCTGTTAATGTTTTACAGAACCGTTTTATGCAAAATGTAAAAGTTAACATTAATATTTGATGATACTTTGTATACAGTCATTCTGTCTCAGTTAAAGGAAATTAATCAAAGGCCTCATTGAGTGTTTTCTTATTTCTTTAAAAGCAAAGTATCCAATCAACTAAACGTCTTTTTCACATAGCCATCAAGAGTTCACGTTTAAATTGGAAAAGAGGGGGAAAATAAATGGTATTTTTATTTGATTTCAAGAAGAAGCTATGTAGGGCATGGTGGCATGTAGTCGAGTAGGCTAGTGGTTAGGTTTGTAGCTTCTGATCATAGGGTCGAAGGTTCGAATCCAGCTGGTGGCAGCATGTTTTGCTGTTGGATAAGTCGCTACGCCATTTGCCTCTCTCCACCAAGGAGTGAATGGGTGCCTGTGAGGGCAGATTTGGTTATGTTATCCGTGTGCACCTGATCGGGCTACATCATCTAGTATACACCCAGAGAGCTGAGATGATTTCAGGAATGGTCACTTGTGAGCTCGTTGTGCAGGGATAAAAACAATGCGCCTTAAGCACCCGAGCAGAGTGGATACACACGCAATATAAGAAATTCTATTGTTTCGCTTTTTTATTCAGGTTTATTGCTACCATGCCAACGAAAGCAACATTTACGGGGTTTAGTTTGGCCATTCGACTTTTGGAAGGGCTAGGAAATTCAGCTAGTTTGACGGCGTCAGCAGCATGCGTGGCTTACGCGTTCCCCGAGAATGTCGGCACAACTGTGGTAGGGAAATGCTGCAAGTTTGTCAGACCTGTGACTTTAAAGTGTACGATGGGTGTCGAATAAGTGCAAGATTCATTGTGAGATTAGTGTGGCGCGTGTTGAATTCAGTTGTAAGAAGGCTGTTGTGTGATCATTTTACATCTGTCTCATAGTATTAGATCGGTGTTAAATCTGTGTCAGCAGACAGCTGAGTGATCGCTTTCATGTTAGTATTAAAAAGCAGTGTAATCTTTGTGACGTAGTTTTGGTGTCAGATCATGGCCACTCAGGTGTGAGATCACTGTATGATTAGATTGTGTAAGATTGGTGTCAGGTCAGTGTTACCTCAATGTTGGATCAAGACCAGATTATCAATATACATACACGTACTTCGACTTTTCACAGAGCTTGATCGAGATGATGGGAGGTCTGTCATTTGCAATAGGACCAGCTATTGGTGGCCTACTCTATGACGTAAGTTCACCATTGGAAAGGGGAAAAAACCTTAACACTTATCCAGTAATTTATAAAAACCTCTCGTTCATCTGAATTGTTTCAGAGAAAGAAGGTCAAGGACTTTTTTCGTACGGTTTCCCCTTCTTTATCTATGATGTTTGTTTCTGACAGGCTGGAGGCTTCGAGCTCCCGTTCTTTGTTCTCGGAGGAGTTGTTCTGGTTGTCGATTTTATCAATTTCTTCTTGCTGCCAGAGCAGGGTAAGACACATTGATCGATGTGGAATTAGTTTCTCTTCAAATCATTTTGATAATGGTGATCTTTCTATTACCAAAACCTTTTTGCAAGCGGTGACGTACGGTCACTTGTATCAACCTTTTTTTCTTCACACTCTACTAGCATTTCTTTGTACGAATCTGAGCCAAAGTCTCAGGTGGACCTGAAGGTAAAGATGTGGTTATAATCGTGCATCGTACATCAGCTATGGGTTTGTCTGTAGCGTATGGAGCGATAGGACAAATGGTTGAACAGGCTTGATAATAAATTATTTGGTTTGTGACGTAACAGTCAGGAAAGAACATCAACATTCTTCCTGAGTGATGTCCGCTGCATGCAGAGAAGTTGCTGAGAAGAAAATAAATTCCGTCTTCGCGTTTGGGTTTCAGTTTTTTGTTCATGTGACATGGAAGAATGATGGGAACCCAAATCCGGGACTATTGTTTTTGTGATCTTGTGTTAAAGAATGATGTTTTGATTTTAACCACCTGAACAGGAACGAAGAACGAAGAACCTGGTTCCTTGATCGGGGTTTTGAGCATACCTGCCGTATGGGTTGCCTTGACAACCATTGTTATGGCCGCAGCTGCATTTTCGTCCTTTGATCCTACCCTGTCGATTCATCTGAAAGAGGTATGTTCCCATGGTAACACAAAAAGTTACAGCCATTTGAAGTAGAGCGAATCTTTGAATACAATTCCAAATTACTTACTCAACTGTGCACATTTAAGACTTAAGCGCTGTAGGGTTGGCTTTGCCTGAATCTATTACATTTTCTTAATCATTTTGCATATAATTATGCATATATATGCATAATATATTTTTTAGAAATAACCAAACTTCCGATGGCATCATGCTGACCAGACACCTTGCATCCTTTCTACACCCCCCCCTTCATAGCTTGATTTCACGGTGATTCAAATCAGCTTGATCTTTCTGGGCTTCGGTCTTGTGTACGCGGTGGTCTCCGTAATTTGGGGAGCTGTTGCTGACGCTACGGTAAGTTATTGCCGCGAGGCATGACTTATCATTGGTGAAACACAGCGTGACCTTTGGGGTCAGACGTCCAAAGATCTCAGATGTTATTTTTCCATTCAAAATGGCGAAGATGGGCATTAAATTAAAAACGATTTAAGGGTGCATGTAGGTGTGTCTGGAAGACAAATCATGGTGGGATGTAAAAACGTCTATCTTTACAAATTGGGAAAAGGTGTCTTAAAAATCTCGAAATCCGCAGATTACAATTGATTGAGGAGTTTAAGAGCAATACTGGAATACCATTTATAAAATACAAAATTTAATCCAAACTTTCTACATGCGTAGACATCTATATACATGTCACAAAGTTGTTTTCCAATCGACCTTTAGCCTACAAGTGTCATGTACCTAAAATATGGAAGTTCTTGTTGCTGCGAGCAAAGTCTTAGCTATACAAGCCTGTCTCAAACAACATGCTAAACAGCAACAGAAACATGTAATTCTTAGTTCTTTTCTTATCAATTGCTTTTGCCGTTTAGTTGACTTGCCTTGTATTTGCTAGTTTTTATTCATACTATCCAATGTCATTTATTGTTTCTGAGAAGAAAAGACTCTCTTGCTCGCTGATTTGGTAAGTTTATTCATTTGGTTGCACAGAAAGCCACGAAGATTATGATGGTCATGGGGGCATTTGGCACTGCAGTCTTCTTTTTACTTGTGGGCCCGTCACCTCTGCTGAAAATACCTTCGTGAGTCGAACAGAAATAGACCGGCACTTTAAGCCTCTTCTCTGATGAATTAGAGTTCAATGCAAAATCATGTCAGTTTTTATTTAGAATAATTTAAATTTGTGCTACAATTATAGCAATGTTTTACGCAACATTTATGGGAAAAAATGAACCCAGAATAGTCTCGAAACGCCCCATTCCATACATAACCGAAACGCCCCATTCCATACATAATTATATTTAAATGTCTTCAACCACAATTTAAAAATATTAATAAATGAGGTTTGGAACCCAAAATAATCGGGCTTTACCCCCCCCCTTAATAGTTTAAACGTGACAGGTTGTAGGATTAAGATAAAAATGTCTCCCGTGTGAACAAGGTTTATTACACCAAAACTCTAAGTGGTAACTCCTTTCCCTTAGTTTTGATAGAGTTTCTGCCTGCGCCACAACATTGTCGTTTCTTCCCTCTACAGGACCAAGTTAGTAGCTATCCTAAGCCTTCTCTTCGGGGCTGCTGTGATTGCTTTGATAAGCATGCCGACATTTGTTGATATGTTTGACTCTGCGGAGTGAGTACAAAGAGTCCCTTTCCATTATTCGTTAATGGCTGCAAAAGACAAAGGGGTCAAATACAGCGGCCGCTGGGAGATGAAAGGTGCTATGGGCCTCGAACTAGAGGGGGAAAGGGCGCAAATTGCTTAGCAATGGAAGCTTCTTTGGTCGGCACTGAACTTTTCTGGTTCACGAACGACTCTGAAATGCACATCTTAGGGCCGCATTGCTTATATGAAGCAAACTATGGGACAGGGCCGCCTTTGTGTTGATCATTGTTATACTGGTATCTCAGGAATTCTTTTCAGACATCTAGGGGGATGTGTTAAGTGACAATAGGCTGGAGTGTGTATAGGGATTGGACTTGTTGGAAGGTACCCCTCTCGCCGATCTCGTGCCTGGTATAGCATCACTAGTGACAAAACACTCCCGACCAATACTGCTCTTTTCAGCCGATGAGGGGGTGCTTCTGCTCGAGGTGGCTCCACGCTTTCACACGTGCGTACAAACTTACGCACGACAAAAGCCTTTTCGTTTAATAAGGTGTTTACAGCATACTTTGCATCCGTCCTTTGCATCTATTCCTGGATAAATTGCGCAAATTGGATCAGAAAGGACGAAAAATAAGACAGTTTCAACTTACAAAATGAGGTAAAACAAAAACAACATTACCTCAAATCTCTCACAACATGAGCAAATCAGTGCACTTATTGTTAATTACGCAGTACAGGAAAACGAGTACCTCTAGTACGAGAACCAGAGTGATGTCCTCGTAAGATATGGTGTACAGTGGGGCATTGCAAACAAACATGTAAGTCCAAATAACAGGGACAAGGAAGGGGGAGCGGGTCCTCTCTCGTGTTTAGTATGAAAGATTACAGTTGGAATGTTGTGTACTGTCTACAGGTGGTATGGTATCCCAAACAACCTTGGACTGAGTTCCATTATATCTGGCCTTTGGAGCGGTGGGTTTTCAGTTGGGTGAGTTGTTGCTTGAGATTGAAACGTAAAGAGAGATCCCCTGCCACATTTACCATAGAGTCAGTTGTTGATATACTGCTGTTGCTTACTACTCCTCTTTTTTGACGAAGTGATGCTGGTGGTAATGAAGATGGTACACATAAGAGTGATGAGGTGCCGAAAGCAATTCTGATGTAAATGGTAATAATAGTATTGTTGGTAATTGTTATGAATGACAGGTGTATGACGACGATGCCACGTATAAAGTGGCATCAACAAGGAAAATAATCAGTCGCTCCTGATCATTATTAAAGCCGCTTTCCTACTTTTTGACGATGTTTATGGCTGCTTATCTGTTGTATTTTATATTTATATGTTGTTTAAATGTGCTCTGTGCGTCGAATTCATATAATTCTTGACAGACTCCTTGCTGGGCCGTTGTTAGGGGGATATCTGACGGATCGCTACGGATTTGCCATTTCGTCGACGATTGTCGCTGGTTGTTGTCTCGTGGTTATGATCTTCATTTGTCTGTTTGTAGTCTGGGAGTATCGGTGTGGCAAAGGGTTAGTACTCAGTCACTAGGTGACTTCACAGGACTGTTTTGTACTACACAGCAGATGCAAGGTATTTTGGATATCAGTTGGGCTTTTTGTGTTTCCATATTTGAGTCTTGCTTTATAATGCCTGAAGTGTACTTAATACTCCAAAGAACTAGGGTTTCACCAGACATAATTATCTTGCCAAGTTTTCATAATAATGGATCTGTTAAAATTCTCATTTGTAAAAAATGAGACATGATATAAGTTTGTCAAGTCAAATTTCAAGTCACCTAGAGCAATGTGTAATTCCACAGTGTGCAAATCAACTCTATCGCTCGGGTTGAGTCTCCGCAGCGTTTCTTTTACAAACAGAAGTTAGTGCAAACCTCCTGCAAATACAATGTTATCAGTGGGTTCACCTCCGGGACTTTTTGACGTTGCAGGAGACGAGTACCCAGATCACGGCTGGAAGCGGAAGCTAACTCGACAGAAGACGAACGGAGGCCACTCACTGCAACGGATGTGTGATTGAAATGTGGGTAGAAAGCTGTTAAATTTCGAAACAGAAAATTCCTTCTGTTTATCGAAACAGTTACTTAACCGGTTTTAAGCATGTTTCTACTATATTTGAGGTCAATTAGTTGTGCATTTAAACTTAAATCATTTATTTTTACCCAACAATTGTATGAAATATCTAGTTTTAATTAATGAAAACTAGGCATTTGTACACAACTAAGTTTTGTAAAGAGTCGAAAGCGATAGTTCGACTGTAATGTCGTTGTCGTTGATAAACAATGAAAGTACATTAATTTACACTTTTGTGAAGCTCATTAATATTGTAACAAAGTTATTTTGTACTGGCCTCAGCAGCTTTCAATTTAAATGTTTCGCATACCATTGCCTGGTTTCGGCCAGAAGGACCCCTGGCTGGGACCACACAAATAAGATTAGTCATTCTTTATATTTATACAACTGGAACCTTTTTTGTTGGAGCCCTCATTGCTTTACTATACAACTTTTCTGTGGTTTCAACCCGGCGTGGATTTGAGACTGGGCGTTGGTTGTGAGAGGTTCTGTTCATTTTTCCTTAGCCATTTGTAATGTGCATTGGTGGACAACTTCGACTCAATTCTGCTCTGGCCTGGTTAGAGAAATATGTAAGTTCTTTTGGACAATTTGGCTCCCTCTCCGACTATATTTTTATTTATGTGTAATAAATTACTGAAACTGTAAATTGTCGGCCTTTGGTATCTGTAGCGGCCAAACTCATTTTTGATTTCTAACCTATTGAGGGCGCTATAAGCGGGTGTCTAGGAAAGAGTTATAGCGCCCTCCTCTGTTCAAATGTGATGTGGAAGACAGGCACAATATAGACATGGCAGACTTCGCAGTCGTTGTGGAGTGTCCTTATTTTGTTAAGCCTTAGAACCCATAACATGGTGTCAGAAGTGAACTGATATATTGAGAAAATATCAGAGACTTGATTGAGCTTAACTTAGTGTTGGAGTAGCCAGCCTTCAACCGAGAACAAGAGAGGTTTTTTCGGGGGTAAGTCAACAACACTTCCGAAATTAGAGTGTAATGTGTGATAGTACATGAGCATTGCTACGTAGGTGCATGCATTCTCGACACACGCATATTGAATAACGACACAAACGACTTTGCATGATGGCGGCTTATCAAATTCCACCGCCGGAGGCCATGGACTGTAAAGGGAGCGATCTTGCCAATAACTGGAACTTTTTCAGAGAAAGTTTTGAGGGAAAGAATTCCATATACAAAGTTCACTTTTTAGGAGAAATTTTTGCAGAAACAGAGATGATCCGAGACCGGCTTGTTCTTGGAACTAGAGATAAAGCAGCAAGAGCGAGGCTCTTCAGAGAAAAAGAATGTGATCTGAAGAGAGCGATTGAAGCCCTCAGAATCAGTGAGCTGTCACAAGAACAGCTCAAGCAGATTGATGTGCCACAAACAGAAACCATGCATGCCGTAAAGAAACGAGAGAGCACAAAAGCAAAGAGCGCCAACAAATCAAAGCCTAAAGACCCCAAGAAGCCCAAGACACTGAAATCTTGTAAATACTGTGGATCTTCACATGAGTGGGACAAGAAGAAATGTCCTGCCTATGGAAAGAAATGTGGAAAGTGTGGAAAAATGAACCACTTCCAGTCAGTATGCAGATGGAGAGAAACACAGAAAAGATTGCACGTAATGCAAGAAGTATCATCAGAAAGTGATACAGACGAGTCTATATTTGGTGTGCAACTACTTGGGGCTATCAGCAGCGGCCACAAAGTGCTTACGGTTCCGCTGACATTCAGTTCAGAGCCTGGCGAGATAAGCATTCAGTGCCAGATTGACACAGGGGCAACTTGCAACGTGATGTCATTTGACACCCTGTGTGACGTCAAGCAGACAAAAAAGCCTCACATGAAAAAGTCATCAGCCAGATTGAAATTGTACGATGACAGTGTCATCAATGTCAAAGGAGAATGTGACCTGACATGTCACTATAAAGGTGTCCAGAGGAATCTTAACTTCAAGATAGTTGATTCCAGTCAGCCTCCCCTACTATCACAACAGACATGTACAAAGATGGGCCTCATAAGCGTACATGTTGACAGTGCAGTCAATAGCATGCAGCATGACACAGTGCCCTTGACAGAGGTTGACATTGTGTCTGAGTTTAGTGATGTATTTGAAGGATTAGGATGCCTAGCAGGGGAGTACCACATCGACATTGATCCTGCTGTGCGACCGGTGCAGAATGCACCACGTCGTGTTCCGGTTGCCATGAAAGATAAGCTGTATGACAAGATACGTGAGCTAGAGAAACGAGGCATCATAGCAAAAGTTTCCGAGCCTACAGCATGGATCAGTAGCCTAGTGGTTGTTGAGAAACCGGGCAAAATGCGCGTTTGCTTAGATCCACGAGAGCTAAATAAAGCTATCAAACGTCCTAAATACCTGATGCCAACACTTGACGAGATATTACCCTCTCTCGCTAATGCAAATGTCTTTACAGTCCTAGATGCAAAGGAAGGATTTCATCAAGTCAAACTTGATGAAGAGAGCTCCTTCCTGACAACTTTCTGGACCCCATTCGGCAGATACCGTTATCTGAGAATGCCGTTTGGATTAGCATCAGCACCAGAAGAATACCAGCGACGACAGATAGAGATATTGCAGGGGCTGCCTGGCACAGCAGTCATCGCTGATGATATTCTAGTGTACGGCTGTGATGTAGCAGAACATGACAGAAATTTGAGGACACTGCTGCACCGTGTTCGTCAAGCAAACCTGAAACTCAACCGAAAGAAGATTAGACTACGACTGGATGAGGTGACATACATGGGTCAAGTTTTGACCTCAAAAGGAGTCCGCCCAGACCCGAGGAAGGTAGAAGCAATAAAAAACTTGCAGCGACCAGACTCCAAGGAAGCAGTCCAGCGTCTGTTAGGATGTGTCAACTACCTATCACGGTACTTGCCCAGGCTTGCCGATGTAAGCGAGCCACTCAGAAAGTTGACAGAGCAGAGTACAATCTTCACATGGCAGTCACAACAGGAAGAGTCCTTTCAGCAGATAAAGGACATGATTGCCAGTGCTCCCATACTCAGGTACTACGACTTGAAGGAAGAAGTCACAATACAGTGTGACGCATCAGAGAAAGAGCTTGGAACAACTCTTCTTCAGAATGGGCAACCAGTTGCATTTGCCACCCAGTCCCTCACCTCTGCAGAGCAGAATTATGCACAGATAGAGAAAGAGTACCTAGCCATAGTCTTCTCGTGTGAGAGATTTGACCAGTATTTGCATGGCAGAGAGCTGGTCAAAGTGAACACCGACCATAAGCCGTTGGTGCCAATCTTCACAAAGCCAATACATAAAGCTCCCAAGAGGCTCCAACGCATGCTTCTGAGATTACAGAAGTACAACTTGAATGTGCAGTACCTGCCAGGAAGCCAGATGTATATCGCTGATATGCTTAGCCGGCCTTCCCTGAAGAGCACAGATAAGACTTGCTTGTCAGAATATCAGATGTTCCAGCTGAGACAGGAAGAGCAACTCCAGTCAGAGATTGAAGTCATCAACCAATCCAGCTATTTATGCATGAAAGATAGCACACAGCTGCAAATCAAGGAGGCCACACAGTCTGATTCAGTTCTTCAAGTGTTGAAGAATGTAGTTCTGGACGGATGGCTAGAGCAGAGAAATGAAGTACCCATATGCATTCGTGAGTACTTTGGTTTCAGAGAAGAAATCACCGTTCAGGATGGTGTTCTCTACAAAGGGATTAGGGTCATTGTACCCAAGTCTATGCACAGCATGATGCTTACCAGGATCCATTCAAGCCATATTTGGGTGTAGAAGCGTGCTTACGAAGAGCCAGAGAAGTGCTATACTGGCCAGGGATGGCAAGTCAGATCAAAGACAGGGTCAACCAGTGCCAGCCTTGTAATGAGTTCATGAACAAGCAACAGAAACAGCCGATGATGTCATATGAAATTCCCAATCGGGCATGGAGCGTAGTCAGTCAAGATCTCTTCCACTACAGGCATGCTGATTACCTGATTACAGTTGACCACTACAGCGATTACTGGGAGTTAGACAAGCTTGATGACACCAGATCAGAAACCATAGTCGAGTGCACCAAGAACCATTTCTCACGATTCGGTATACCCAGCAAGGTAATTACTGACAACGGGCCTCAGTTCATTGCTGTGGATTATGAGGAATTCAGCAGAGAATGGGAGTTTGAGCATGTTACGTCTTCTCCCTACCACAGTCAGAGTAATGGCAAAGCAGAGTCAGCAGTGAAGATTGCCAAGAACATCATCAAGAAAGTGACCAAAGCTAAAGAAGATCTTCATCTTGCAATTCTAGATTGGCGTAACACACCTGATTCCAGTGGCAGCAGTCCAGTGCAGAAATTGATGTCTAAACGGGCGAGAACACTGTTGCCAACACCTGAAGCATACCTGAAACCAAACATCGTCCAAGGTGTGCCAGACAATATCCAACTTCGAAAGCAGAAGGCCAAACACCAATATGATAAATCTGCAAAGCCACTACCGGAACTGCAGATTGGACAACCAGTCAGAATTCAGCCAACCAGCAAGACCACATCATGGCAATCTGGAAAATGTGTTGCCAGTGACGGTTCCCGTTCCTATCTCATCGAGCTAGACAGTGGACAAGTGCTTAGACGTAACAGAAAGCACTTGCGGGCATCAACTCAACAGTCGGAGAAAAGTTCTTCAGCGACAACCCCAGTCCAGCCAGACTCAGTCTCTACCTCAACCCCACCATCAGATAAACCAACAGTCCTATCTGAACCAGCCAAGCCAGTGAAAACGACCACAGATCCAGACCGACCCAAGACAAATCCACCAAGCAGCCAACAGATCTCTTTGAAGTCCACGCGAACTCGATCCAACATGAAACCACCATCTAGATTCAAGGATTTTGTAGTTTGAACGTGACAATGAACTCTAAATTCTGTCATGCAGATTTTCACCGAACAAGGAGTGATTGCACACAAAAGGACACTTCCATTGTGATTCAGTTTTTCAGAGGACAATTTTAATGTTTAACCTGGTTTAATTTCCATACCTCTCATTCTCATACAAACTTACACTTAGGTGCATCATAATAACAGTGAAGTCAAATCAGGCATTTTAAAATTTACATCAAAATGTGGAAGCCTTTGGTTTCAATCCAAGTAAAAGCAGTTCACTTAACTTTATTATCATTACAGGTGTCTGGAGACTAAAGATTCTTTCTTTTCCAAAGTTCTATTTCTTTTTTTAGATAGTCAAGTTTACGAAGAAAGAAAGATGATTTTTGGTTCTCTTTTGTGCAAGTTGTTAAAGGTAAGCTTTACCAAGTTTGTTAATTGTTCAAAAAAAAGGAGGGAGATGTGTAGGAAAGAGTTATAGCGCCCTCCTCTGTTCAAATGTGATGTGGAAGACATGCACAATATAGACATGGCAGACATCGCAGTCGTTGTGGAGTGTCCTTATTTTGTTAAGCCTTAGAACCCATAACAGCACCATAAAAACAGCACTGAAAGCAAGGTGGCTCCGTCACGTTTTGCATCTGACAGATTTTGATTCGCCCATCCTGCCGAAGTTTATTAAACGGTTAGAGCTCATTATTCTCAGGATTTTCATATTAAATTTAAGAATTTGATTAAGGAATTACTGGGTTATTTATAGTCTTGTATAAGCTGACACTCACTCATTTAGGCCACGCTGTTACATCGGTGGAATACTTTATTGTAAATGGTAAATAATACAGATACGTAGATTGGGGGGCCTACATATTGGAGCTATAGTCAAAATTATGGGGTTTCGTATTGCCTAACTTAAATATTTGGCATCACACTCTTTTAGGGGAACTTAAATACATGTATTAGTGTCACTTAGATACACCTCAGTGCAAGTTATAATTGAGGTCGGAGTAAACATTGGGTGCATGTATATTTACGTGTTCAAAGTGGGCACACATACATGTATTATTATCACCTAGACGTCGGATGTACCATACTCATGATTTATGTTTTATTTTAATTTTATTTTAGTCAATCTGTGCCTGTCCCTGTGTCTGTGCATCAAGCTGTATGCATGAACAAGAAGAGAAGCATTAAACAGCTGGATCTGAAGTGCACACTATACATGTACAACATTTTTGTGTGTATCCTTTGGCAGATTCAGTATCTTTCCTTTTTTTCTGAGTTATGTCTGGAGGTCGGGTCTCAACCTGAGGAGGGACTCTTATGATAATTTATACTTTCGTCACTGTTTTAAATTTGGTTCCTGCGTTATCTAGCGTCACTGGGAATCATGAATTATGCAGTGTTTGCTCATTGCTGATGTAGCACACGCACGCATTGTAACTACGCAGCTTTCACCATATCGAGGTGGCGCACTGACATTCGTATGAAATATAAAACTATCTATTCATCACTGTTGTCTTCAAGGAAGGCAGCTAACCAGTGATAATCCGCGTGAAACTACTAACTGGAAGTTGTTAAAGTGTAGCTCAGCATGATTTTTTTTCTTAGACACGAGTTTTCTGCAAAAATAGTAAAACTAAATTTGAAAACAAATTAACTCAGACACAAACGTGAATTTTGAGGTTGGTAAATAAGAAATTGATTGTAGCTACAATTTAAACAAAGTTGGGAATTAACGAATAACATGCAATAAAAGATTCTGTCTGGAAAAACAATTTGACTTGTCTCAGTAGTTTTTTATTTCTATTCATAAATTGCTACCTGGGTATTCAAAAATACAAGTGTCTTTTGGGAAATATGCCCAAGTTAAGCTGAACGTCCCGCTTTCATCTCATTCAAAAAAGGACATGCCATCGGCCTATATCGGAAATGTGTCTGCAAGCGGCACAAAAATATTTAAGCGCCTCAAACGAGTGATAATGAAAAACTTTTTCTGCCTTTTAGTACAAGGAAATCCTTCGAAGTATTTGTACGTTTCCATAAGAGACGAACTGATTCAACATTATAACTATGTATAACTATGACTAAATCTGCTGTATACTCCAAATTAGTTGCAGGTAGGCTCACAGAAGTCCTTTAAACAGTAACGTTACTTGTTAGCATCATAAATAATGCTGATGCGCTGGACAACCTTTTCTCATTGGTCTATCCACCATGGCATACACGCCCACAAAAACCAACACGTCACATTTTCTGAAACTTAAACCAAGTGGTAATTGCCCCCTAACAATACATTTCATAAACAATTTGTTATCCACAGCACTGTCTAGTATTTCTGTATTTCAAGGTGAAATCGAGAGGACAAAATGGAATATCTGTATCGGTTGGCAGATTTCTTTCTAGAATTTGATAAAAACAAGTCGGCACGTTTTTACAGTATGCAAATTAGAATGAGACTGTGATTAAGTTGGCCTGAACATTTTCGCTGAAAATGTTTTTCACAAAAAACACTTGGTTGAATTCTCAGAAAGGCGACATTTTCTTGTCAAGGGGCAGGGGTAGTCTAGTATTATTAGCATTAATTATGGGACTAGTACTGCAGGTGGGATTTGTACTTGCCTTATTGGGAAAAGATCCTTAGAAGATCCCATGCAACCAATTTGATGGGCGACGCACGACGGCCGACGCACGACGGGCGACGCACGACGGAAAATGGCATGTTTGGAACTGGTAAATGGCAGAATTGGGACACAACAAAAGCAAAATGCGACGGCCGACGGGCGACGGCAGATATCGAATTCCATATGAAAACGAAATTGTACAACCTTGCAAAGATTGACCTATCTGCAGTCGATGGGTTCCAGATTCCGTTGAGTTGACATTACGCAGTTGTTGTCAGCAAAGGTTAGATAAAATGTTAGGATCTTTCGTAAAGTAGAATATTGCTTTATGTTTATTACTGTATGAATTATAAAAGTGCGTAAAATACTTTGATCTGTTTTTAGTTCGGCTTTTACGCACAGACTACCATAAAATTTCAAACCGTAAATATTAATTTGCGTAGGAGTTTGCCGCATTGCACTGTTCTTCATGTATTTATATTTTTGGAAGTGATGGGTCAGTTTTTAGCAGGATATTTCTCCTTCTTCAAATTGATATATTAGCAAATATTTGTCAAAGCCCCTTTTCCAAGTGGATTCTTTAAAAAGAAACTGAACGAAAAATATTACAATTCTAAAATGTTTGCACTTTATTTTTCCTCTCTGAAGGTTCAGAAAGTGCGCCATCAGGGGCCAACTTTCAGGCTTTATTCCTTACTATAAAGTCACAGCTAAAGTGGCTTTGTGAAGATCTCTGACTATTCTGGACAACTCTAGTGATCAACTGGGCAGACGGGACGGGGTGGTGGCTCTTACCTTTAATGTGGTGTGGTGTTGTTTTTTTAAATTATTATTATTATTCTGATTATGATTCTTTTTTGTGCCGTTCTTTCCGAAATTAAAGTCAGTGTAAAGTTGATGCAAATACACATTGTTGAAAATGGGTCCACATTTTTGGGCTTAATTATCTTGCAGGAGACAAGTACCTATCATGGCTTGAGGTGGAGGCTACTCCAACTGAGGCCGAAAGAAGGCCACTGCTTGATATGGTGCATGATGTATTTTGTGGAGAGGTGTTCTCTACAGTGATGAATTCCTAGGAGAAAGAATGTAGTTTACCTCAACGTAAAATCACTATTTTTGTAATCCGTATTTCATATATTTAAATATAATTCATATATAAATGAGATATTTTAGCAATTCCTATTGGTCGAAAGCCTGTCAAGTGGCAGGTGTTAAATGGATAGCCCCAACAGTCCCAAATCCTCCGATTGCAAAATGATTCACCACCTCACGCGCTAAGCGAAAAATCATTCTCCTTATACAGAGATTGTTCACAACCAGTCGCGAGAAAAACATATACCATAGCATGGTTATTTGAAAAAACTGAAGTGAAGTTGTTAATCAACAGAATCTCGGGAAATAGACAATTTTTAAGACCTTGTGACTCAAAAGGTATTCCTGAACTGGACTAAATGCTTTGCTCGTCTTGAACGCCCATTTAAAACCGGTTGAGCTTTTGGCTTGGACATTGCCAACGTCCATTCTTTTGATCTGGTCTGAAAAGTTGAAGGCTGTCAGATGACAAATCTTTTTCCTTTCATAGACTTCCACTATGTAAAAGTTATAAACAGCTCGCATGTGCTGCAGTGATACGTCTGTATGTGGTACAGTAAATGTATTTATGATATCATTTATTACATTTTTTCGTGAGAAGTTGGCTTTCATTTCGTGATCATTAATGTCGATTGTTTACCAATAATTCATTTAAAGTTACGAGCACTAACAATTAATTTTATGTTAGGACACCCAACTCTCTTTGCTTGGGCCAGTTTGAAACCCTTTAATTTCAATATGTAATTATTTTAAGGTCATTTGATTCCGCCATCAGCTACGTCCGATCTATTGTGCGTATTATGCTTGACAGAACTTTGAAGTTTGTCACTTTTCACGGAGGGTCAAACACTTTCGCTGGAAGCTGTATATATGTCTCGAGAAATTCGCGGCCGTGTTCGAAAAAAGCCTCCAGAGCCTCGGCTAGGTCTATTGTCTGTGCGTCTCCACGTATTTCCAATGGAGTGAAGACCTAGCCTAAATCCGAAGTTGATCTCTTTGTCAATTGCGTTTTCCCTTATTTAGTGATTTTAGTTATATTTCACTGCTGACACTTGCAAGTGAGTGGTGAAACACTCGTTTGCTTTAAATGAACGCGGCTAGTCATGGTTTACCAACTACTGGTTAGCCGAAATTGGGACAATAATGTAGAAAAAAATGAAAGGTCTTTTTCCACATACGCGAAAATTGACATGACAGGAATTTGGGGGGAATGAGTTCAAACATTTTTTCAGGAAGGATACATGAGAACCATTCTTGATTGGGGTGGCGAAATTGTTTTGCGGTAAAAAGTAGAGTTTCTGATGGGCTAGGCCATGTTAGTCGGGGGCTGTCTTTTGAATGAAGTGAAAATGAAACAGTCCAATAAATTGCCTTTCATTCTCCCTACCCCGGAAACAAATTGCTTCCACCCATAACACAGATTAGATTTTAACCACCGGTTTGAACCATTAGCCTTTCTGTGTGCGAATCATGCCCCAGGATATTAGCTATAACGGCTTTAGCTTACAATTCGGCAATACATGAATAGCATTCGCTAATGCAGGGGTTGATATGTTTTTCTTTTAATCTGCATAACTCGGTCATAGGGTGCAGATGGGAGTGCACCTTTAAGATCGTGACGTGTGGTGAAGTCATGGTAACGGAAGGGTTATATGACCTTCAGGTGTACTCACAGATTCTCTTGAACTTCTCAGTGGGCCACGATTCTACTGTATGGGGTTTAAAATTTAATCTCCGTGTTACTCTGCGCAGCGGACATTTTTAAGGCGACGGTTTTATTTCAAGAGATTATATATGGTAGTGCATTTACATGGGTAGTTCCGCTTTCGTACTCAATCCTTATCCATTTTTTGGTTTGATTGCTTTTGGTTTAGGTCTTTTTGCCGAAATTTTGTCGGAATTTTTTACGACTGAGTTTTTGGAGGTGGTCTCTCTACTTTTGGGTTTGAGAACAGCCTGGTCATGGCATGAACGTTTGAACACTTTTAGTTGGAGAGACTGTGACCGTGATTACGTGATTACATGGGGTGTTTGGCCCATGCTTCTGTACGGTAAAGTATTGATTCGTACAAATCATGTGCTGCACACAGTCAGTGGAGGGAGCCACCAAGCACAAGGGGAACAAGGGACCAGCAACATGGGGCAGACAAGGGGTCGGCGTGTGGTCATTGATCTGTTCCGGGTGAGTTACAGTGAAGTTATGGTGAAGATACTGGTTTCTACCAACCAAATGGCAGGGTTTAACGTAGGCACCGCCAATACCAACGACCACACACTGACCCCTTGTCTGCCGATATCGATAAATCTTTTTTATATCGAAATTATCGTAATATCGATTTTTATTCATTTTAATTTAAAAGGTACTATAACAGGCGAGAGTTGCTGGTGAATTGTTATAACGGTACACCCCTACACCGTAATGATGTGATCCAATTCACTTTGGCGACATGTTCAAGCGTCCGTATCGCAAACATTGCCTTCATGGGATGGGATACATGCTGCTGTGCATAGCGATATCAGTCAGCATGTACTGTAGTATGTCGCTAGTCTACGTACACGTTTGGTTAGCAAATAGTTCTGTGTCTTTGAGGATTCTGTGATATTTGAAAGCAAAGTGTGCGAGAATTATTGAGTGCGAGACTGAGATAGGTGACTGAATTTATTCTTGAAACGTCGCCGTATAAGCCGCCCGGAATATAAGCTATAGGGACATTTTTCAGTCAACGTGAGAAGGAACCAACGATAATTCGTGGCTTGTCGAAACCTACGGTAATGTGACGATACACTTTCGTATATTTAATAAAGTTAAAGGTTTCTCAGTAGCGCTATTTTCGATATATTTTTCAATATCAATGTTTTCGAAATTTCGATATTTTCGGTATTTCTGCAAAATCCGATATTTCCGATATATCGATATAACCAATACATCGAAATATCAATTTATTACCAAATAGCTAGCATCGGTGATATCCATATCAAACGCATATCGATAAGGTCAATATATATCGACGGTGCCTAGTTAAACGTTCATGGTGGAACTGGAAGGAGAGGGAATTGTCAGCTTGTGCTTTATTTTATATCCATGGGCGAACTACACCAGATGTTACGCTTAGAATTATGCCTGAAAGTGCATAAAGGCTTTTATTTCACCAGGATTTGTAAGGAATTTCAGAAGGGGAATTAAACTCGGGCTGAGGGTATATTTCAGGGGTTCATTTGGATGCCAACTGTCTGAACCCCTAGGGTACATACCCAAGGGCGCATGGAGGGGAACGGGGGCATCCCCCCCCCCCACCGTTGAGGTTTTGTTTGTTTCTTTCCTGTTGTTTTTTAATCAAAGTGAAGATATTAAATGGAGGTTGTTTTGTAGGGACTAGAGCAATTTCATTTCGAAAATTGTTTCTGAACAGCTGCTTAATTGTGACTGATGCTGTCAGGTAATGCAAAAGTGCATCGGGAACGCTGCTTACTTGATTTGCTCCCCCTCAAAAAAAAAGGAAAAGAAGGGTCTGGATCCGACCTTGTACACCCCCCCCCTAGCACACGCTCAAGCTAACCTAGGGAACGTATCACTAGGCGTGCCTCTAGGGAACCAAGTGGGACATAAGATGAAGATTGTTTAGAAAACAGTGCTACAGAAAGGGAAGACTCAGTGAGCAACCAGAATTGTATACAGGAATTTTATCATAACAGAGTTTAAAAAATATTTGTGTCTATACAAAACTAGTTTAGTTAAGGTACAGGTTTGTACAGATAAATTAAGTGTCATTATTAGGGTAATTAACGACAGTCAATTGTGGCAGCAAAGTGAGTCTTGAGGACCTAGTGGCAACCAGGATCTCAAGACTGAAAGGAGGTACGTGCCTGAGATGGCTAAACAGGCAGCCTTCCACGATCTGTGCCACTCCTGATGCCAACTATCCAGCACCACAAGACTCGTAGTGACAGTGAATACCGAAGATGGTTTCACGACCGGCAGTACGGTATTCACGAGTGTAAATAGGTAGCAATAGGACGTGTTTGATGCAGGCAAAATAGCAAGTATCAGAAGACGTGTGTTCTTCTCAGAGTTCAGAGCAAATCTGTCCGGAAAATGCGCATTCCTGAGACAAGACGACTAATGCCTGGCCAATGCATAATAGTGCACCAGTGTCGCTAAAAGTGAAAGCTTAACAACTCACAAAATGTGTGTGACAAAACGCAGAGGGGCGTTGGCAAGCTTAGGCTGTCTTGGAGTAGTGCACATAATGGCTAAATTGGCATAATAGTGCCGCATGGAATGTGTTTACGGAATGTTGTCGCCAGAGGGCGTACTATAACCACGTTGAATGAGCTAAGCCATGAGGATCAAATTTTATCGAGATAAAAATAATGGAAAAGTGTGTACATGTATACATTGAAGAAGAATGAAGGACGTGGTAGTTGAGGGACCTCTTGACTATTAGAGAAATAGGTCGACTGATCACACTATATTAAGTTGATAGGAAATACATTGTCATAAACTATTGTAAGTGCTTGCGATAAAAACCTAAGACTTTGTGTACTTGCCTGTCATCAGACCGTACGGCTTTATGGCCACTTTCATCAGCTGTATGTGATGCAAATTGTGATTCACAGTACTGCTCCGTTGGAATGTGACAAGGAGCCAGTCTCATCCACTCCCGGTTATAAGTGAAAGAAAAAATACACATCTGTCGTTACTTTGAATGGGGAAATGGAATTAGGCAGTGGCTACATCTACTAGACAATGTACTGTCATTCTTATTATTATTTATTTATTGGACGAAAGCAATATAACAGAGTTTAACAATGCACATAAAAGCAAATCACAGAAAACAAAATTACAAGGATGAACAAAGAATACAAAAGAAACCAAATCGGCAGACATGCACGGGCGAACAACAACCGAATACAAGGACAAGACATGTGACTGATGTGTGTGGGTCAGGGACTGCAAAAAATACCTACAGGTATGCAGTCCCAATACAGATTTGCATAAACCGAGAATGGTGATAGGTCGGTTCGTACTTCAGGTGAAAGTCGAGCGATCTTGGCATCACAAAGCAATGCATGGTAGCAAAAGTCAAATGTTCAATATTTGAATTGGAAGCACGACTATACACGGGAATATTGATATATTCAATATTGAATATTGAATGCGCCTTCAGACCCGCCCGAAACACCTCCCCAACGTTACCGATATCGTAGCTTTTCAAGTGCGCTGGGGCGTGAGCGACCGCTGGGCAGTGTGGTATTGTGTATACACATATACAGTGCCCGTAAAGTTATAATACATGCAATAAGCGTACAGTTTCATGCCATTGAAAGTCCCAGTGCGTAGATGCGCGCTCGTGAACTAAAGGTCACGAAAGTTTGCGACAGCAGACTTAAAATCTCCAAATTTCAGAAGACCCTTCAGCAAAAGGTAAGTGATGGGCACTACCGTACACAGCACGAGTATGCATACATGTACAGTTTGATTGCTGTTGTGCCTAACACATAGGCCTAGTAGGTTTTACGCAGAATAGCAATGCGCTGCAAATCAGTCGGCATTTTATGACCTTGGTGATTTTTCCGCTTGCACTGATCTAGTGACTGTGTGCGGATGCGGTTTGGCCGCATGTTTTAGTTGTCTCATGTTGCATGGTCGGGCGTGTACGTACGCGACGTGTTAGCATACGGTGGCTTACAACAGCAAGATCTCGTTTTACATTTTACATGTACGCCCATGGACGGAAATCTCTCCTCGGTCGTGGGGGGACATCAATTTACAGTTTTTGTGTACACCGTGTATATTATAGTATTCCATTTATAAAAACCCAAAAGGGAAAATCCTTGACTACAGCTGGCCAGGGAATGGCGCGATGCTGATATGCATGATGCTCCAAAGCCGTCGATGCCCCGCTGGCGGCCCAAGCGCTTGGTACAGTGGAGCTCTCAGCAAATCCAGAGGGGGAAAGCTGGCAAGTTATTTGGCAGTCCCGGAAGGGCACTTCCAGCTGGCACAGACATCCCGGAGTTGTACATCACAGTTGTTAGGGTGGTCGATGGTGCAGCAGACTCGGTAGATGGACCCACAGGAATGGCGACGAGCGACGCCAGCGTGTGGATGGCAGGGCTCGCCCTCAACGAGCTTGACCCTGCCGACATCGAAATCACCACCTGTGGAGGAATAACTCCTTCGGTCCCCTCAACAACGGCGGCTGCGGTGCCGATATGTCATAGCCATCCCCCATTCCGGAGATAGAGCCTGCTGTCGAGACGGCTGGTTCTCCACCGGCGGGCGGTGGAGACATGTCAGATGAGCCAGAGGGGCCACCTTCGTCAGGAACATGAACGGCAGGCTGCGCTGCAAACCGCCCGTACGACGGCGCTGTGCATGTGCGGGCCGTCGTGTTGCAGTTTCCGTCGTAAAGTGGCTTGGGCGGCGACGCTACAGAGTAATAACTCGTGCACGGTACATGGCAAGTGAAAATGGTTAGCGAAATATATTCCAAAAAAGATATTTCTTCAAATGTAAACCTCGTTCTAAAAACACTTCCGCCTCATCCGTGTGACTGTGACAGAACGACGCTCCCAGAAATTCCCGCCAAGAAAATCGCGCCCCTCCTCTTCATTGGCCCCTTTCCCTTTATTTATCTAATTTGAGTTATGTCACGATCCTTTCTCTCGCAAGCTTAACCTTTATTGGCCGAAACAATTTGCCATATTTGCATCTGCGTGCACTCATTTGCATAGCCTAAAACAGAAGGGGTATCTCAAGGACCAGGTCAAGGGGCCGTAGAGTGAGGGAAGCTGACTGTGTTCGCTGAGCATAATGCCTTTATCATGTTACGTGATAAAAGGTGCTATAAAACCCAAAAGGGAACATCCTTGATCCATCACTTCCTTTAGAATGTTGTTTTGCTTTGGAGGGGACACTAGTTCGACATTGTGTCCCCAAAATTCACGCGGACGTGTCCCCCGGGATTTCCACTCATGTACACTACGCCCTCTGGATAAGACGTTAGGACAGGAAACCTGAGCCAACAACAAACAACAACCCTTCTTCAGAACTATACAGAAATATCTGACGTAGGTCCTACATAAACTGCTTGAGTTTCAAAACCTATTTCAACAGATACAAAACAAGATGAAATCATGGTTAGATCCTGCATATGCTTTTGGTCACCATAGCGATGGTACGCCTCAATATGGTGAAAAGGTATTGAATTTACAGCTATTGCATGTATTTCTTATTCACTACAGTGGCACAAGCTAGTTTACCAGTCATAAGTCTTGCACTAAGATTTGTTTGCGATTAACTTTAAACATCTTTGATGAAACCTAACAATTTGATCAGATTCTTCAGTTCCGAAGCAATGATGGAGAGGACCTTGTTGATTTTTTGGGGTTGCGTTTTCAAATTTAAATGCCTTTGTACTTTCAGATCAAGAGTAGGCTGGGTTATGGAAGACCACAAGGATAAACGTAACCCCGCCCCAACACAGGAATATGCAAATTCGGACCAGCAGGCGTCGACCAATGCGGACCTGACCACACCCTCCGCCAATAGGATTGATCTTGGTCACCAGACAGGTACCAGTGAAGCGAGTGAATTAGACACGCCGCCTAAGGAAGCCAAATTCACCTACTACCAGAAGGCTACTTTTGCCAGCGCAATGCTGGCAACGTTGGCGAATTATATGGCCTTCTCTATCATATCTGTCTTCTACCCAATCAACGTAAGAACCAAGCTTTTGTCCCGAATCTAAATACTTTCAGTGTCCATAAAACAGGCCAATAATTCCGTCGTGGGGTTTGCTTTTTATGTCTCCAATGAAGAAAAAATGCTCTTTTTTAATGTGAGTATGATTTACAGAAACTACTATTAGGAGACATAAGTTGGTCTGAGAAGCCTGTCAATTACGCATAATCTTGCAAATATGAACTTTTTAATCCAAAACATAACAGACCTTACAACAGAAGTTTGAAAGGAGAGAATGTTAGGTTTTGAAACAAGGATAAACACCCAAGAACGTTTAGTGGACTTTTTAAGCGAATATAAACAAGGCCAGGGGACTTCA
The DNA here is from genome assembly GCF_054643075.1 of Acanthaster planci. Taxonomy (NCBI): domain Eukaryota; kingdom Metazoa; phylum Echinodermata; class Asteroidea; order Valvatida; family Acanthasteridae; genus Acanthaster; species Acanthaster planci. The sequence goes on along the minus strand of NW_028257738.1, from coordinate 29,117 downwards.
GCATAGATGGGACGTCATTAACAATAATGTGACGAAATTTGCTGTCAGTTATACCCTGAGATGTTCCTACATTTTCCGATTTAAACTATTTTGGCTATTCTTTTCATCCCACTTGGACGCTGTAGGGCCTTCAAGGAGAAAATGGCCTCGGGGTAACGAAGAAACTAGAAAATAAGTAGTGTTTTGCGATTTGTGTTTTTATTTGATCACATTTTGTCTGGTCAATAAATGTGAAATTCCGTGTATCTCTACATCGATCGAGGACCGTATTGGCAGGCTGTACAGTCGCCTTTCATGTCCAATGTGTACAAAACAGCAAGCGCCTATACCGTACAAGATTCTGCCTTCCTTGTACCATTGTGCCATATTTGCGTAAACCTTTCACGATTCCGTGATGCGAAACCGACATGCCTGAATGCACACTAAGATATTTAATAATGATCAAGCCAAAATTCGGAAAGTTCACCACTGACTGAGAACCGCCTTATCTGCTGTGAATACACTTTTCTTTCTTAGCATTATTATAAGAAAAATTTTGTTCCAAAGGACTTTATTACAATTCAGTCATCGAGTATCAGGTCATTGAACTTTGTGATTTGTTTTGTTTAATTTGTTCTTTTTTCTGAAGGCCAACTATAATTGTGCACCCAACACAGTATGGGAAAACTGCGGCAGCTGAAAAAGACTCTACCGCAACACAGTGCCACGCTTCCCTATGCGTGAATACTGATTGGCTTTCAAATATGTGTCTGTTTGCCCTGTTTGCCGTATTATCCCCGTGGCCACTTTGCAGACAAACCTGTAGGTTACGTAAGAAAGTTCAATAGTCACCTTGAACACTTTTCCTAGGTCATAAGTATAACTTTGTTTCCTTTTAATCAAAATGATATGGCATTTTAGAGTGTGTCGTTTGGGGGATTAATTGGAATACTTCTAGCAAAAAAACTCTCTACATATTTGTAATCTTGATTCTTTTCTTTTAACTACAGGCAAAAGGAAGAGGGGTTTCGGAAGCCGCTATTGGTCTCGTGTTTAGCGCATTCTCCCTCTCAGCGGGTATTGGATCACCTATATGGGGCAAAATTGTAGGTTTTATTTCGCTCTCGAATAAGGTGTCTGGACGCCCGGGCGAAATACTACTCCCGGGCGAAATACTAATCCGCCCGGGCGAAATAGCAGGCACAAAGTTTCTTTTAGTCGTGTCTTATATACGCTTCCGTAGTATCCTCAGTGAAATTATCTACTGCAATTTCCTGAGTGTGTTCAAAGCCGATTTCTCTTAAACCTTAAACATTTCATGAGCCCTTTTTTCCCGATTTTTATTTCAGAATTCTTTGGTATTCTGTGTATTGTAACGCTTACGTTTCTACGTTATATTTCTACATTTTAGATTCCTATCGTTGGCGCTCGGTTTGTCTTTTTGGCGGGAGCATTCGTTACTGGCGGTTGCAACATCTTGTTTGGGTAAGCAATTATATCCGATAATGTTTTACAGAATCGTTTTATGCAAAATGTAAAAGTTAACATTAATACTTGATAATACTTTGTATACACTCATTCTGTCTCAGTTAAAGGAAATTAATCAGAGGTCTCATTGGGTGTTTTCTTATTTCTTTAAAAGCAAAGTATCCAATCAACTAAACGTCTTTTTCACGTAGCCATCAAGAGTTCACGTTTGAATTGGAAAAGAGGGGGGGAAAGACATTTTTATTTGATTTCAAGCAGAAGCTATGTGGGGCATGGTGGCATGTAGTCTAGTAGACTAGTGGTTAGGTTTGTAGCTTCTGATCATAGGGTCGAAGGTTCGAATCCAGCTGGTGGCAGCATGTTTTGCTCTTGGGTAAGTCACCCCATTTGCCTCTCTCCACCAAGGAGTTGGTTATGTCATCCGTGTGCACCTGATCGGGCTACATCATCTAGTATACTCCCCAGGGAGCTGAGATGGTTTCACGAATGGTCACTTGTGAGCTCATTCTGCAGGGATAATAACAATGTGGATACATGCGCAATATCAGAAATTCCATTGTTTCACTTTTTTTATTCAGGTTTATTGCTACCATGCCAACGGAAGCAACATTTACGGGTTTTAGTTTGGCCATTCGACTTTTGGAAGGGCTAGGAAGTTCAGCTGGTTTGACGGCGTCAGCAGCATGCGTGGCTTTTGCGTTCCCGGAGAATGTCGGCACAGCTGTGGTAGGAAAAATTTTGCAAGGTCGTCAGACCTGTGACCTAGAAGTGTACGATGGGTGTCGAATAAGTGTAAGATTCATTGTGAGATTCGTGTAGCGCGTGTTGAATTCAGTTGTAAGAAGGCTGTTATGTGATCATTTTACATCTGCCTCATAGTATTAGATCGGTGTTAAATCTGTGTCAGCAGACAGCTGAGTGATCGCTTTCATGTTAGTGTTAAAAAGCAGTATAAGCTTTGTGACGTAATTTTGGTGTCAGATCATGGCTACTCAGGTGTGAGATCACTGTATGATTAGATTGTGTAAGATTGGTGTCAGGTCAGTGTTACGTCAATGTTGGATCAGGACCAGATTATCAATATACATACACGTACTTCGACTTTTCACAGAGCTTGATCGAGATGATGGGAGGTTTGTCATTTGCAATAGGACCAGCTATTGGTGGCCTACTCTATGACGTAAGTTCACCATTGGAAAGGGAAAAAACCTTAACACTTATCCAGTAATTTATAGAAACCTCTTGTTCATCTGAATGGTTTCAGAGAAAGAAGGTCAAGGACTTTTTTCGTAAGGTTCCCCTTCTTTATCTATGATGTTTGTTTCTGACAGGCTGGAGGCTTCGAGCTCCCGTTCTTTGTTCTCGGAGGAGTTGTTCTGGTTGTCGATTTTATCAATTTCTTCTTGCTGCCAGAGCAGGGTAAGACACATTGATCGATGTGGAATTAGTTTCTCTTCAAATTATTTTGATAATGGTGATCTTTCTATTACCAAAACCTTTTTGCAAGCGGTGACGAACGATCACTTGTATCAACCTTTTTTTCTTCACACCCTACTAGCATTTCTTTGTACGAATCTGAGCCAAAGTCTCAGGTGGACGTGAAGGTAAAGATGTGGTTATAATCTGGTTATTGGTGGTTATTGTCTGTAGCGTATGGAGCGATAGGACTGGTTGAACAGTCTTGATAATAAATTATTTGGTTTGTAACGGAACAGTCAGGAAAGAACATCAACATTCTTCCTGAGTGATGTCCGCTGCATGCAGAGAAGTTGCTGAGAAGAAAATAAATTCAGTCTTCGCGTTTGGATTTCAAATTTTTGCTCATGTGACACGGAGAAATGATGGAAACCAAAATCCGTGACTATTGTTTTCGTGATCTTATGTTACAGAATGATGTTTTGATTTTAACCACCTGAACAGGAACGAAGAACGATGAGCCTGGTTCCTTGATCGGGGTTTTGAGCATACCTGCCATATGGGTTGCCTTGGCAACCATTGTTATGGCCGCAGTTGCATTTTCGTCCTTTGATCCTACCCTGTCAATTCATCTGAAAGGGGTATGTTCCCATGGTAACACAAAAAGTTACAGCCATTTGAAGTAGAGCGAATCTTTGAATACAATTCCAAATTACTTACTCAACCGTGCACATTTAAGACTTAAGCGCTGTAGGGTTGGCTTTGCCTGAATCTATTACATTTTCTTAATCATTTTGCATGTAATTATGTATATGCATAATATATTTTTGAGAAATAACCAAACTTCCGATGGCATCATGCTGACCAGACACCTTGCATCCTTTCTAACCCCCCCCCTTCATAGCTTGATTTCACGGTGATTCAAATCAGCTTGATCTTTCTGGGTTTCGGTCTTGTGTACGCAGTGGTCTCCGTAATTTGGGGAGCTGTTGCTGACGCTACGGTAAGTTATTGCCGCGAGGCATAACCTATCATTGGTGAAACATAGTGTGACCTTTGGGGTCAAACGTCCAAAGATCTCAGATGCTATTTTTCCATTCAAAATGGCGAAGATGAGCATTAAATTAAAAACGATTTAAGAGTGCATGTAGATGTGTCTGGCGGACAAATCATGCTGGGATGTAAAAACGTCTATCTTTACAAACTGGGAAAAGGTGTCTTAGAAATCTCGAAATCCGCAGATTACAATTGATTGAGGAGTTTAAGAGCAATACTGGAATACCATTTATAAAATACAAAATGTAATCCAAAATTTCTACATGCGTGACAATATACATGTCACAAAGTTGTTTTCCAATCGACCTTTAGCCTACAAGTGTCATGTACCTAAAATATGAAAGTTCTTGTTGCTACGAGCAAAGTCTTAGCTATACAAGCCTGTCTCAAACAACATGCTAAACAGCAACAGAAACATGTAATTCTTAGTCCATTTCTTAGCAGTTGCTTTTGCCGTTTAGTTGACTTACCTTGTATTTGCTAGTTTTTATTCATACTATCCAATGTCATTTATCGTTTCTGAGAAGAAAAGACTCTCTTGCTCGCTGATTTGGTAATTTATTCATTTGGTTGCACAGAAAGCCACGAGGATTATGATGGTCATGGGGGCATTTGGCACTGCAGTCTTCTTTTTACTTGTGGGCCCGTCACCTTTGCTGAAAATACCTTCGTGAGTCGATATAGACGGGCACTTTAAGCCTCTTCTCTGATGAATTAGAGTTCAATGCAAATTCATGTCAGTTTTAATTTAGAATAATTTAAATTTGTGCTACATTTATAGCAATGTTTTACGCAACATTTATTAAAAAAAAGAAACCCAGAATAGTCCAGAAACCCCCCATTCCATACATAACCGTGTCGGTTTTTGAACAAAATACTTTACATTTGTGCTACATTATATTTAAATGTCTTCAACCACAATTTTAAAACATTAATAAATGAGGTTTGGAACCCAAAATAATCGGGCACTACCCCCCCCCTTAATAGTTTAAACGTGACAGGTTGTAGGATTAAGATAAAAATGTCTCCCCTGTGAACAAGGTTTATTACACCAAAACTCTAAGTGGTAACTCCTTGCTCTTAGTTTTGATAGAGTTTCTGCCTGCGCCACAACATTGTCGTTTCTTCCCTCTACAGGACCAAGTTAGTAGCTATCCTAAGCCTTCTCTTCGGGGCTGCTGTGATTGCTTTGATAAGCATGCCGACATTTGTTGATATGTTTGACTCTGCGGAGTAAGTACAAGGAGTTCTTTTCCGTTATTCGTTAAAGACAATTGGGTCAAATACAGCGGCTGCTGGAAGATGAAAAGTGCTATGGGCCTCGAGCTAGAGGAGGAAAGGGCGCAAATTGCTTAACAACGGAAGCTTCTTTGGTCGACACTGAACTTTTCTGGTTCACGAACGACTCTGAAATGCACATCTTAGGGCCGCATTGCTTATATGAAGCAAACTATGGGACAGGGCCGCCTTTGTGTTGGTCATTGTTATACTTGTATCTCAGGAATTCCTTTCAGACATCTAGGGAAGATGTGTTAAGTGACAATAGGCTGAAGTGTGTATAGGGATTGGACTTGTTAGGGGTACCCCTCTGTCCCATTTCGTGCCTGGTAGCATTGCTACCGACAAAACACTCCCGACCAATATTGCTCTTTTCAGCCGATGAGGAGGTGCTTCTGCTCGAGGTGGCTCCACGCTTTCACACGTGCGTACAAACTTACGCACGACAAAAGCCTTTTCGTCCATTAAGACGTTTACAGCATACTTTGCATACGTCCTCTGAAAATTTCGACACGAGAGCGTGTTTGGTCCTACCAAACGGTTTGATCTATCCCTGGATAAACTACGCAAATTGGATCAGAAAGGACGAGAAATAAGATACTTTCAACTTACAAAATGAGGTAAAACAAAAACAACATTACCTCAAATCTCTTACAACATGAGCAAATCAGTGCACTTATTGTTAATTACGCAGTACAGGAAAACGAGTACCTCTAGTACGAGAACCAGAGCGATGTCCTCGTAAGATATGGTGTACAGTGGGGCATGGCAAACAAACATGTAAGTCCAAATAACAGGGACAAGGAAGGGGGAGCGGGTCCTCTCTCGTGTTTAGTATGAAATATTACAGTTGGAATGTTGTGTACTGTCTGCAGGTGGTATGGTATCCCAAACAACCTTGGACTGAGTTCCATTATATCTGGCCTTTGGAGCGGTGGGTTTTCAGTTGGGTGAGTTGTTGCTTGAGATTGAAACGTAAAGAGAGATCCCCTGCCACATTAACTATAGAGTCAGTTGTTGATATACTACTGTTGATGAGTACTTTTTGACGAAAGTGATGCTGGTGGTAATGCAGATGGTAAACATAAAGGTGAGGAGGTGCTGAAAGCAATTCTGATGTAAATAATAATAATGGTAATAATGGTATCGTTGGTAATTGTTATGAATGACAGGTGTATGATGACGATGCCACGTTTAAAGTGGCATCAACAAGGAAAATAATCAGTCGCTCCTAATCATTATTAAAGCCGCTTTCATACTTTTTGACGATGTTTATGGCTGCTTATCTGTTGTATTTTATATTTATATGTTGTTTATGTGTACTCTGTGCGTCGAATTCATATAATTCTTGACAGACTCCTTGCTGGGCCGTTGTTAGGGGGATATCTGACGGATATCTACGGATTTGCCATTTCGTCGACGATAATCGCTGGTTGTTGTCTCGTGGTTATGATCTTCAATTGTCTGTTTGTAGTCTGGGAGTATCGGTGTGGCAAAGGGTTAGTACTCAGTCACAAGGTGACGTCACAGGACTGTTTTGTACTAAACAGCAGATGCAAGGTATTTTGGATATCAGTTGGGCTTTTTGTGTTTCCGTATTTGAGTCTTGCTTTATAATGCCTGAAGTGTACTTAATACCCCAGAGGACTAGGGTTTCACCGACATAATTATCTTGCGAAGTTTTCATAATAATGAATCTGTTAAAATTGTCAGTTGTAAAAAATGAGACATAGTATAAGTTAATTTGTCAAGTCAAATTTCAAGTCACCTAGAGCAATGTGTAATTCCACAGGGTGCAAATCAACTCTATCGCTCTGGTTGAATCTCCGCAGCGTTTCTTTTACAATGGAGGTTAGTGCAAGCTTCTTGCAAATACAATGTTATTAGTGGGTTCACATCCGGGACTTTTTGACGTTGCAGGAGACGAGTACCCAGATCACGGCTGGAAGCGGAAACTAACTCGACAGAAGACGAACGGAGGCCACTCACTGCAACGGATGTGTGATGAAATTTGGGTAGAAAGCTGTTAAATTTCGAAACAGAAAATTCCTTCTGTTTATCGAAACAGTTCCTTTACCAGTTCTAAGCATGTTTCTACCATATTTAAGGTCAGTTAGTTTAGCATTTAAACGTAAGTGGTTTATATTCAACCACTAACTGTATGAAATGAAAACTATACATTTGTATGCAACTAAGTGTTGTAAATAATGGAAAGCGATAGTTCAACTGTAATGTCATGGCCAGTTGATAAACCATGAAAGTACATTAATTTACACTTTTGTGTGGGTCATTAATATTGTAACAACTAAAGTCATTTTTACCGGCCTTAGCAGCCTTCAATTTAAATGTTTCGCATACCATTGCCTGGCCTGGGCCAGAAGGGCCCCTTGCGTTGGTCACATAATGGGATACCACATATATTAGTCATTCTTTATACAACCGGAACCTTTTTTGTTGGACCCCTCATTGCTTTTCTATAAAACCCTCCTGTAGTTTCAGCCCAGCCTGGATTTGAGACTGGGCGATGATTGTGAGAGTTTGTGCTCATTTTTCCGTAATCATTTGTAATGTTTATCGCTGGACAATTTCGACTCAATTCTGCTCTGGCCTGGTTAGAGAAATATGTAAGCTCTTTTGGACAATTTGGCTCCCTCTCCGAATATATTTGTATTTTTGTGTAATAAATTACTGAAACTGTAAATTGTCGATCTTTGGTCTCTTTCCTTTTCCTGAGTTATGTCTAGAGGCCGCTACAATATAAAGTATCTCAACCTGAGGAGGGGACTCTTATGATAATTTATACTTTCGTCATTGTTTTAAATTTGGTTCCTGTGTTATCTAGCGTCACTGGTAATCATGAATTATGCAGCGTTTGCTCATTGCTGATGTACCACGCGCACAAACTGTAACTGCGCAGCTTTCACCATATGAGGTGGCGTACTGACATTCGTATAAAATACAAAACCATCTATTGACCACTGTTGGCTTCAAGGAAGGCAGCTAACCGGTGATAATCTGCGTGAAACTACTAACTGGCAGCTGTTAAAGTGTAGCTGAGCATGATTTTTTTCTTAGACACAAGTTTTCTGCAACTCTTCTACTCTTCATTAATGTATGAAACCTCTTTCACATTCGTATTTGGTTTAATGTAGGCCCTATGGAAAAGTGCACCTTTTAAACACTAAAACTTATCCATTTCTTCCAGGACATTCTGAGGGCGCGCTGTTGCTGTGATGAGGGAAGAGAGTTTCGTGTACATTTAGTCCAGGAAAATTTACGGAGATTCAGGACTTCTTGTGTATAAATTGATGCGATTTTGAGGCTTTCTTCCTGGAATGACATCACAGGTTTGCCCATGAATGTGGAAGTACTTATTTGCACTACCAAAAAGGCAGAAAAATACCCCGAAAATAGTAAAACAAAATTTGAAAATAAATTAACTGAAACTGGTTGGTATTTAGAAAACTGATTGCAGCTACGATTTAATTAATAAACAAAGAAGGCATTCACGAACAATATTCGATAAAATAATCTGTCTGGGAAACCAATTTGACATGTTTCAGTAGTCTTTTACTTTTTTCATAAATTTCTACCTGGGTATTTAATAATACGAGTGTCTGCGCGCGTGCAGTACAGTGGGTGCGTTCGATTAGTTCTCCTGAATACACCAGTGTTACAAGCAAGGGAAGCCTCGAAATGAGGTGAATCAACCGCTGCAGTGTAATCGCCAAGGCATTCTGGGAAAAAGGTCAATTCCCCGCCACGTTCCATCAGGGTGCACCACTACAAATAAATTCCCATAGACAGCAGTGATAAATCCCCATACTTCACAAATATTTTAAAAATACTCACAACTCTCACAGGTGTTCAGGCTGCACAGAAAAATGATGTTCCACATGTCCTCTTTCATTTTCCTTTCAATTTTCGGGGGGTTTATCCAAAGTGTTACAACTGAGTTCAGATGCCCCATTTTCAAGACAATGGTGTTCAGTCATGCAAGACAAGAGGGATACCATCAAGGTATTATTAGAAAGAATACTGCTTCTACTTTTCGGAGATTCCTATGCATTATAATCATATCTCATGGTTTGGGCATATTAACCCCTTTCCTCGGGGTTTGGTTTTTTTCTGGGACACCATGTATATCACTCGTATCAGAAAACAGGAACAACCAAACACAGTTCAAAAGGTGCTGATGTAAGATTCCTCATGAATAATCCGAATGTAGGCTTACGTGATGAACATCGATCGGCCCCTATACTGTGTCATAGGGTTTCAGTACTACCCCCCCCCGCAGCTTGGCAACTTTCCATAGCCCGACAATTCTTTCTCCCTCATCCACCCCACCCTCATCCCCATTTTCTGCATCAATTCACCGTGACTCCACTGTGCAGATCCCGACAAAATCTCTCTATCCCAAAGAAATAACAGAAATATAGTAGGGGCAGGGAACCAGTCTAGTACTATTAGAATTTTTTTTATTGAGGGCGCACTGAAGTCAGCAGGTGACCTTTGCACATGTGCTTTCTACCGCGTCGTTGCAGTCTACGTCAACTGATTTAGTGGTGAGAATTGTTACTAGAGCCATACAAAGACTGAAATGGGCTTGCCTTTTGTGTAGTTCAAATCCAATAAAATGTAAGTACTTCATGACATGTGCAGCATTTACGGGGGGAAATAAGCTTCACGACGTTGCGTAGGTCAAGGTGTGCCGAACGCGCAACGAAGCCTGAATGCACGACTACCACTACCAGGCCTTGGCCTAGCCTGTGTGGTCGGCTTCTCCAAGTCCACTACATGTATTTACAGACCTGTAAATCACTCACTACACCTTGTGAATTGCAACCCTACTACTTCTTATGGGTACGGTGACGCTATGGGTGTTTGAATCCTCCCTCTCAGCCATTCTTTTGACGAAAACACCCGAATAGCTTTTTCGCAATGCGGGGTCTTCACATGGGACTGGCCCTTGGAAGTTACTATGTGATCGGACTGTGCTGTGTCGCACAGAATATTGACATTGACACGTCTCGGAAGCTTTGTAACTTTCGATAGTGAAGAAAACGCGGAGCTTGCGTCCGATAGTGTACCGAATTCGCAAAACGAGAGCAACCCATGTCGCAGCTGTATCCTAGTGACCATCATTTCCGTTAATAATTACGTCATTACGTCATACAAAAATGAGCCTTATGAAGTGTCTACTAACCAAATGCTTGCTTACGATAACAGTGTTTGATCTCGGTGAAACTAATTGGTCACATGGTACTTCGATGCCTTCTGATCGGACCCTTTGCTGTATTGCGCAAAGTTCTTTGTGGAGATTTCAAGCACTACAGACGACTTGGATTTGGGGGAATTTAGGTGTGACGTCACGTGCCATGCATTTTTTGTTCAAGCTAACTTCCTACATGCACTGTGTGATGCACGCAAAATGTGCGATGCGTTTGGGTTTTTTCATCAGGAGAATGACAGGGTAATGAGTAAAAGTTCGATTTTTTTAAAGAAATAGTCTTATAGTCTTAAAACCACAGTCAGAAGATTTAAAGAGATATGCATCAGTTTTGACGGCTTTGGGGAGGATTTGGTGGAGAATGTGTTTTTTTTAACGTAAATATACCCTGATTTGACATCAGAGCTGCATTCCAAAATCCATAACGTTACGAAGCCACTGCCGAACCGTAGGGTCGCAAGTCACACGGATTAATGACTTGCAATTCTGTAAGTATATCCGTGGATCTGTGTCTCATTACACAAGGTCCAGTCTACTGACTACCTCCGTATCATTTGACATCGTAACTAAATAAAACGCGGCAAAAGACTTATACGTTCTGAAAAATCTCACTGTTAAGCCTTCTCTCAAGCGGTTTTTAACTGCTTGGATGGATGAACGAAGCTGTAGCAATATTAGAAATACGCGAAGCCACTGGAAGCTATTTGTACATACATGTATTTTTACATATACATGTATATATAATTGTCTTAAATGTATTTTCCTGACTTAGAAACTGACCTTCCCCTTGGAAACAATTTCACAACGACATGTCGGTTTATCTTTATATAGGCATATTAAAATAGTTAATTGGTGTCTGTCTCTTTTATTGTTTAGCAATTTGTGAATTGTCAGCCATATAACAATATTATGGAACAGCATAAGGAGGACAAAGATGACGATGACACAAGGCAAGAATACGCAAATACAGGACCAGATTTTCCTCCCATTGAAGCCCTGCCCACTTCCTCGACCAATTGGGAGGGCCCAGACAGACTCAGTGACAGCTCTAATAACAAGAATGAAGACAAGCCAGAGCGGACAAAGTACACATTCCACCAGAAAGCCACGTTTGCTGGTGCATCGCTGGCTGCGTTGGCAAACATGATGGCCTTCGCTATAATATCTGTCTTCTACCCCATTGAGGTAAGTTTACTATAGTGAACGGAGATACATCCCCTTGAACAAAATGGACCAACTGAATTTGGCTTTTAACTAATGCAGAGCTACATCTTACAGCAAGTGCAAAAAATTACCAAACATGTTCATTCAACTGTAACCTTATACACATTAAGTTGTTAACACTGGGCTTTTTTGTTGATTTTTCCTGCAGGCAAAAGCAAGAGGCGTATCTCAGACTGTAATTGGCCTTGTGTTTGGTGCTTTTGCCTTCTCAGCTGCAATCGGATCGCCAATCTGGGGCAAAATTGTAGATGGTTTTCATCTTGAGAACAGTTTTTCTTTTGATAATTAAGGTTTTATCCTGTGTTGGCATTGGTCATCAATGGCTTATGTCAATCTTTGGTGCAATTAGGCAAAAGAAAGTTGTCTATGAGAGCGTCGCCTTAATTAGCCACATTAATGCCACGTGTTCACCAAATCAGTGCTAAGTTTGACGTAACTTTTGTTTGCAAACTATATTCTTTTAGTAAATCAGTTGTAGTCGTATGTCTAGTACAGTATCTGCTAATACATGTACATGGTATTGTTGTGCAATGTAGATACCAACTGTCGGAGCTAAGTTTGTCTTTCTGGCTGGAGCGTTTGTCACCGGTGGCTGTAATGTCTTATTTGGGTAAGTAGTCCTGCAGTTCCGTTGTGTAATGAGGGTCATATTGTGAAAGTTTACTGTCGCTGTTTACACAAAGAAACACATTGATTTTAAAGAGTAAACTGTTGTCAGTATGAATGCAAGAGAAGTTTCTCCAATTTTGAGAGTGCAAATTGCTGCAACCTTATGCAATAAGGGTGGGGATTGTTACTGATCACATCATTCTCTGAAAGCTAAACTTTTACGTGAACCTATTGAACGCAGTGGTTAAATTGCCCGAAATTAATTACTAAAGATGCACATCACTTCGTGCAAACAAAAATCCACATTGTCCTGAATTAACGCCCTTCTTTTCAATGTGTTTCAATAAGGAAACGGCACCAATGTTTTGGGCACCCGGCTGTGAATGCATCAAAGATGCGCGTACGTGTGTGAAAAAAATAGTTAACGTACTTCTATGCCTTTCCAGGCACTACGTTTTGCACGTGGTTAAGGGACAGGCATACCGACATTACGTCTCTTCATGAAAACGCAAATGCAGTGATCAAGATACTATGCATGGGCTTGGCAAGTTAATGTAATTTTAACATTAGTTTGCTTGGTGGTTTGCCTGGAGATGCATTTCAAAGTAGTTAAGTTTTTAAAATAAACTTGAAAAATGGAAATCAACAATACTCCCACTTGCGAAAAAGGGTTACGGAAAAATTATTATTGTTAGAGTTATTATGGAGGAAATGTAAAATTACGTTTTTGTTTGGCTAAGTATTAAGTTGAAAACTTTTTTCAGGTTTATTGTCGACATGCCCACAGAGGCAACCTTTACGGGCTTTAGTGTCGTCATACGACTTCTTGAGGGATTGGGAACCTCGGCTACTATCACGTCATCGGCCGCCATCATGGCTGTTACGTTCCCAGACAACGTTGGAACGGCAGTGGTAGGCATTGTAGCTCACTCATTGGCAGATTTTATTCGATATGAGTTCAGGATCAGTATTGCATCGATGTAGAATCAGTAGATTTAATACAGGGGTGAATGTAACAAGGTGTCTGATATGCGCTTCTTACGTAACTTCACCCCTTCCACTTAGTTTGTGCTTGTTAAAATGGTTCACCAGCCAGCAAACGACTATACCAAAATCCATCTGCGGAGATCTTCCGCATTGTATAAAGGTTTGCTGAATTTATTCCAGAGTAATGTAATCAAGCTTCAGATTTCATTTTGTGATGTGTTTCTTGTTACTCAAAAGTGACATTTGGGAGGAAATGGGGTGAAAGATGTCTGTGTACGTCACATTTCGGAACGTTAAAAAAGGGTATTTTAAACTCAAAAATTTGAATTGTTTTTCCCACACACGCTGCATATCTTAATATCTTAAAGAGTGTTTGAAAAGGGTTACCATATTATGTTTAAGCTATTGCGAATTGGCCTTTGTTAGTTTCATCAATTTCAATTTTGGCTCTCTTTCGACCGGTCGGCCATGATTTATGTGTGCACAGGTGCACGTTCATGTACTCCATCAACGCACGTAAACGTTTACATGCACTACTATTGAAAGGTGATTCTCGTGCAAAATGTTCAATTCGCAATAACTTAAAGGCCAATCAAATGCTACGAGAGATATATGCCCAGCCTCTGTGTACAGAAACTGCAGGATGTCGGTCGTCAGCTACCAGAGCCAGACCAGCTATCCGTCTCGCATTGCATGAAGGAAGATTGTATATGTACATAGACGTAGCCGATACATCATATTTGTCGAGCAAAATACGAAGCAAGTTTTGCTTTCAAGTAAATCATCCGACTGCCACGATTCTATTCACCACGCTATGTTTGGCCCGTGAATGACGCAATGGGTGGGTTTCCTTTTGCTTTGAAAGGGATATAAGTGTAATCTCTTTTTACACTAACGAGATCACATACCGGTATGCTTGCAAGAGCGTTGGAGGCTAATTAGCGGGCAGGCTGCGCACAGACTTGGTTATAAGGTATTTGCAAACAGATCGGTATAAAAGATGCGGTTCCAGAAAGGTGTAAAAAATCGATATGACAATGCAAGCCTGCTGTGAAAATGGTTGTCTGGTAGATATAAAATTGGAGTTGATCTGTGTATGACCAGTGCGGTGATATAGGTCCACAGTATAACTACAGGTTCGGTAAACAATTTTTTGCGTCGATGTGATCCTTGTGTAAATTTTGTAAAAACTTGACAGTGACATTGAGTCATATCGGTAACAGAGTACTTTTATTGCTTTTCTTCTTTCAGAGCTTGATCGAAATGATGGGAGGGCTGTCATACGCAGTTGGGCCTGCTATCGGTGGTCTACTTTACAATGTAAGAGCAAGTTTGCATCCGTAAGTAACGTAATGAAACACTTACTTTACTTTCCACGTAATTTTTGCAGGTTTTTTCTCTTAATGAGTTCCCAGACTTGGTTGACCCTTTGAACTGTATGTTTTAAAACAGGCAGGAGGTTTTAAGCTTCCTTTCTTTACTCTGGGTGGATTTGTTTTGGTAGCCGACGCCGTCAACTTCTTCCTGATGCCTCAACAGGGTGAGTTGTGTTTTCATGATACGTATATCTGTTTAGGTAAAGGTTTAATGAGGTGCACTGATAAACATGACATGTTTTTCCATTTTAGAGCCAGAACAACGGATCAAGGTTCATGACCAACAAAGACCTACTTCTTTCTCAACCTCATTCCATTGATACTGGTTGAAAAGCATCAAGCATAATAAGGGAGCTATAAACCTATGTTACCTGATGTTCTTGTAGTTGAAGTGTCAGTGTAGTTTATATTTAGAATTATTATCTTATGTCCACCCTCTTCTGGTCATTAAGGTTCCCTGCATCCCTTTATTTTTCACACTGAAGAATGCGCTTAGAATTTGAACAATTGCATTATTTTGAGCACATTACCAAACACAAAACATGGGCACAAAGCGCAGTTTTTACAGTGACCTCGATATGAACGGTTTCAGGTTGTGCTTCCAGTGATTATAAATTTCAATGTAATCTGCCAAAATGCTGGCAGCGTTACAGATTATGAGAGCAGTCAGTAATGATTGTTTTGTAGTCTGTCACGAACACCGAAGACGCGCACCGCTCTTTAAATGTGTACTGTAATACGAGATATTCATTTTTATAAAGTACGTGTTTGCTCGATGTAAACTCAATATCAAGTATAAAATCTATTGACCATATTCACCACAGAAATGCTTGTATTAGGTTTATATACGTGTATTGGGTTGAGTTTGAAACCAAAGAAAAAGTATCGATGCATGGAATATTGACATATTTTCGTTTTCAACAAATACGCCGCCCATTATCGGCATACATTATTGAATTATACTATATTGCATTATATTATTTACTTAGGAAGTACCAATCAAGAGACGGGTTCCTTGATCCAGGTTTTGCGAATACCGGCCATTTGGATCATTTTACTCACCATCGTTGTAATCTCTGTATGCATGGCATCATTTGATCCTATTCTCTCCATTCATTTGAAGGAGGTACGTTGCTGTAGTTGTAAATGAGTTTATACTGATTGAGCACAGACCTACTGTAGACGTTGGCTTTGTCGGAATCAACTGGCTGTGACTTGTAGTGAGCTGGTCTACGGAGAGTTACAGCAGCCGCTGTAAACTACTCGTGGTCTCGCCAGCCCCAGCCACAATATTCGGACACAGTCATTCTTTAGCGGTTGCACTTTAGAACTTTACCATTGTATAGTTTTGAGGGTCACGACTATGCATGTGGTAGCCCCTGACTTTTGGCAAACCCATTGCCTTATCCTAACACACAAAAGACTGCGTGTCTCTTTCACAGACCTGTATGAAGAAAGTGCTGACATTGCAAACTAGATATCTTCCTGCCTTGGTGCTCCCATTACTACCAAATCTATACTCTCTTCAAAGAAGTTGTCTTAACCGGCAACCTTAGGTAGGCGAGGAACACGACGCTTTCCAAGTCTCGAAATATTGATTGCGCCTGGCTGTTGGACTCTATCATACCCGCGGCAAGATGTTGACATGACCATTTTTGGTTCGATTCTTGCTTTGTTTCACAGCTTGATTTTACAGTGATACAGATCAGCTTGGTATTTTTGAGCTTTGGTCTCGTGTACGCGCTGTCCTCCGTATTTTGGGGAGCTGTCGCAGACGCAAAGGTAAGTTAGATGATGGGCAGGGGCCATTATCGATGGGGGTGTTAATGCTGGGAATTGTAGGCCTTAGAATCTTTGCTTTCTCGGGTCATGCTGTGTTTCAAGCTTCCCCTGTCAATTGTGAGGCTAAGGGCATACTCATACTGCTAGGGTAATGTTACATTTGAGGAAAGTGAGAAAAATGAAACAGTTTTATTAAAAGGCCAAAAGTAAAACCATGAATCATTAACCATGAATAAAAGGCACAATAGGCAGAATCTTTTTATCATTTTTTATGTAAGATATGAAAAGAATTTTGTTCCTTCATTTGTTGAAGCCCATTTTAGATTTAGTTCGTATTATCGCTGTGAAACAAGTGAAGATTCCGTTGTGTAATTGTGCTACCTGCAACGTAGACCTCTAAACCCTGAAGTCAAAATGGCTTGGCGCTGTTTAATAGACTTCGACGAGGTGCTTCTGAGGTCATTCGAAAACAGCAGTATGCATGCGTAAGGTCTGCCCTATTAGGCCAACCATTTGCCGATTTTCAGACTGGCTTTCCAAAGCTTTTTTCTCCATGTGCCCTTGCCTTTTACAATTACCAAACTGGTAAGTGCAGTTCGAACACCAAACTAGCCATTTTTACTTGCTTAATTTTCACCGGGGTGATTTGATAATTTCGGTTTCAGAAAGCCACGAGAATCATGATCGTCATGGGGTTGTGGGGAACCACAGTCTTCTTTTTGTTAGTGGGGCCATCACCTCTGCTGAAAATCCCCCCGTAAGTTTCCCGCCTCTGGCGACTCCCTCAGTTTCTTGTCAGTTTACAATGATATTTGAGAAAGAAACTTCCATTCTTTCTGCAAGTGTACAGACTTGAAGCAGAAAGTCTGTAGACTGACATATTTCTAGATATTTGATGTTTTAGAAGGGGCTTAACACTGCATTTATACCGTGTTTCTGAATTCGTGTTAATTGTAATACTCTTGGAACTGAAGTGACGATTTTAGGGAATATTACATGGGAAAATGAGCTAATACCTGCTTTTGCGCCCTCTTCAGGACGAAGCTGATACCAATAATTGAGATTCCTTTTGGATCCGCCGTGATCGCTCTGGTCGCCATGCCAACGTTGGTTGACATGTTTACCTCTGCTGAGTGAGTCTGAGTCGAATTCTGAAACCGTAGATCATGTTTTTCTGAAATAAGATTGATTTCGTGCTGTTGACTGCCCCTTGCTATGGTCTTTCCGGAAACAATATGTATAATCATTCTGGCCAGCCATTGAGGAATAATGTAAACCCGAGCGATTCAATTCAAAGATAGATAGTATACATGTATTTCCAGCCAGAAATGAGACCGAGGGTACCCCCTCCAACATGTCCAATACTACTGTACTACGCTGGACTATTGTTACCTAACACATCCCCTCACATGTCTGAAAAGAATTCCTCAGATTCCAGTGAAACAATTACCAACACAAAGCAGGAGGGTTCTCTCAGTCTCATATCTTGCTTCATATGTGATAGTAGGTGAAGCGAAAAGGGAGAACGGCATAAACATGTTAGTTCGGGGAGTTTTAAGAGACATAAATGCTGCAATGATATACTTTGTCAACTACTGACATTAAAGCGTTGGTTATCTTCGTCAACAGGTGGTACGGCATCCCAAACAATCTCGGGTTAACGTCCATAATATCTGGCATCTGGAATAGTGGATTTGCCTTTGGGTATGTTTTGGCTTGCAGCAGCTGCCGTCCTGTGTCATGTTAATGCTCTTTGTCTCAGTACGTGCCACTGACGTTCTGCCTGTGCTTGCTGTTGTTTGAACTGCCCGGGCTATAATATCTGGCCAATTACTGCTTTATGGCATGTCCAGTACGTCCATAGCCAAAGTGAAGTGAATGCTTGCTACGCACTACCTGTGTTGCACCCATAAGCTCCCTTTGTACCCCATTATTATCGCCGCAATTTTTCGCTGGTAATCTGCATTCCGAAAAGTTGCGTACTGCAGTATAGGAAGTTGAATATACATGCCATCACTGGTGCTTGATATGATCCGACAACGTCAACTTTAATGCTTGCGCAGTTGCTTTTATTTGGCTGCCTACCCAAAGTCTTCATGTGCAGTTATTTGCCTCATCGAACGCTTTCTTCTGGACATGTTTTGGGATTAAATAGCCAAGTTTTTTCTAATATTTGATGTTTTATTCGAATCATTTTGTACCTCGGAATTTACACAAAAAGGTATTTTATGAGATCCCATGATTGCTCCTCGTGATGAAACAGCGCACTTCGTTTTTCGTGAATTTAACTGTCCTGTGGTGGTTAACATGTTGGCCAGTCTTAGCCGAACTCGTACAAAGACTTTGAAAACTGATTTTTGGAGTGACAAAATAAAATTGCAAACATTGCATGGACAATTAAAGTGCATTAAAATTTTAAAAAATTATTCACGACGGCAAAAGTAACTCTACTGTTAGATACTTTTTCTATTTCCTAGTCACTGCGATACATTGTAGTTCAGAAAACACCACAAAATATTGCTAAGATATTATTGGCCCCACTTGTCCTGCTAAGCTGAAAGCAGTAATCATGCTTTTTGGGGGGAATGTTTACTATTGTTTGTCTGACAGGGCGGCGATGATCATCTAGCACTTTGAGATGCCAGAGTTGTAACTGCTCCTGTGTCCTTCCTCCATTGTTTATTACTGCCATGCTAACAGCGGTGATAACAAATTGCTGCGGCGAAAGTGGTAAATTGTTGTGATGACAGCAACGCCGAGTTTGAGACGGTGGAAAATATTGATGCTGTTGAAGCAGTGGGTTTTAATCTTTTTAAAGCTTCACTTTTTGCATATTTATTTATCTCTCGACAGAACCATGGCAGGTCCGATAATAGCGGGCGCTCTGACAGAGCAATTTGGATTTCCAATCACTACGACGATTCTTGCTGGCTGTTGTCTTATGGTCATGTTGGTCGTCTGTCTCTTTGGAGTCTGGGAGTATCAGTGTGGAAAAGGGTTAGTACATGGTGCTGCAATGAACAAACGAGTGAGAATTAAGCTTAAGAAGCCAAGTTTCAAGTCACTCTAGTATTGAACCACGACATGTGGTAAAAGTCCAAGTAAGGCTGAGATCAAGTCTCATTTCAATCTCTTGAGGTTTCCAGATTCTTTGCTTCGCTCGAGTCGAACTTTGCTTAGGTCAGGTCTCAAGTCACTTGGTTAAAGTCTCAAGACAATCTGGTTCGTCTCCAGTCTCTTAAGTCAAGTTAGGCCAAGTCGTATCTCACAGCTTAGGTCAAGACACTCAATTTCAAAATCTCAATTTGGGCTGAGATCTAGTTCGAAGTCAGGACAAGTGCAACTGTTAAGTAGAGCTGAAGTAGTTTCGATTCAGTCAAGTAATATGAAAACGGACGTCATGTATCGAGTCTCTTTGGTTAAGGGTCAAATCAGTATGGTCATGTCTTAAGTCAAGTCTCAATTGATTGGTCAAGCATCCAGTTACGCTAGATTATCAATTATCATGTTTTTGGCCGCCATGATATATAAGTAACTCATCTAAGGTAAATTCATCAGCCTGACTCAGGCATTCGGGGTTTTCGTGATGAAAGTACCGCTAGCAAGATTTGAAATTCCCTGGAAAATTTCGAAGTCTTTTGCAAACCTGCAAGGACTTTAAAATGAAAGCTTTTCTTACTTATAAAGCATTTTCACTTTCAACTGCGAGCCTGCTGCAATTTAACAAATAGGTATGATTTGTGATCGCCAATTTTTTCATCTGCCTTTTGGTATTAATACCCGTGAAGGTTTTCTGTTGCTATTGTAAAGCCACAATTGCGTAGATGCTGAAAAAATCAACACGTTCTCTATTGTAACCTCACTGCAGGAGACGAATACTTAGATCACGGCTTGAGCTGGAGTCTGACTCAACCGAACACGAAAGGTCATCACTTATACCAAACAATTTATAATACAAAAGTGTTGATTTAATGTCCATCTGTGAGCTAAAGTACAATATCAACAACTACCTCATTTAAAATAGAAAAAAAGCCACTTAACATAATTAAACAAGTTCTGTTGATTTTAGGAGACAAATAAACCAGTAGGGCTATAGGATGGAGAGATCTCGCGAGAAGCAGAGCTTGTTGAATTCAATCCCCTAAATGAATCACAACAAATATTAAGCAAATACATTGCAAAGAATATACACAAACATAACTCTGAAAGAAGTCACAGAGGTAATGAAGAAAAACAAGAAACGGCGTATTACCAAGACTACACAAACAGAGGATAAAAAGTAACATGGTAAACTAGAGTTGACAAGAAGGGATTAGTGTTCTGTATCGAAGTACTGAATTTCTCATTGACGGTTTTAAATCACGAGAAATTGCAACGAAACAATGGCACGTACATTTATAATGCTGAGAATAAACTGAGTTTAGTTTTGAATGTACACATAGATACTAGACAAACTGCAGTGCTTGGGTCCCTCAACGTTGAACCTTTTTGTCATGAAGAGAAGGAACTCACCAAAATAATTTCTGCATACGTAAGTTACCTCGCCGAATGTTATTATGTGTTTACATTTGGAGAGAATTGTCGACATAGTCTGTTACATGGTACAGTTAATGAAACATGTTGTGTCTGTTTACTGAAAACAGCTCAGGTATCATATTGTTGTCTGCTTATAGCTTTTATTGTTTCCTGCAGGCTAATTTATTGTAAATAGGTAAAATTTAAATTTGCGTGTTATTGTTCACGATGCTGGCCACCAGTTTACATGATTTCTCCTTCTGTGGACTGAAATTAGAAACCGAATGAAAGTGGGGAAAAATTATTGTACATCATCCCGATTCACACTGAAATACATCAGACTTAAGTCACTGAAATACAGAATATGACATGGTTTTTTTAGTTCTAGCTTACTGTTAAAAATATTTTTGCCTGTGGTTGTTGCTATCATGAACAGTAACTGAGCTTTGATCGCTGCAATTTACTGCTGATCTAAGCAGTGTGCTTTGATAACGAGTTGTTATTTTTCACTTAAGACTTACTTTTTAGTGGATATTTCGTAAATAGGCCGATATTTGTATATATTGGTACCTAGAGATATTTTAACAGCTGTGTTTACGGGTGTATTAGTAGTAGTCCCTTTGTGTTGCTGTGTTTTGTCTTCCATTTGATTTGGTTGTGATATTGATTGCTTATTGATCGGGAAGTTCTGCTCTGTCGGCCAGGGAAATATGAAATATAAAAAAGGAAGAGAAAAAGGCAAAGCGACAAATACGATACAGGGAAGAAAGAATATGAAAATCGCCAACCCACTCCCTCCCCGAGCATAAACGCCTGGCGGTATCGTCGACCATAACCTCGTTGCCTGTTTGTGTATATACCAGACAGTGCAGGTCTCATTGCAAAGCAACCCGAGCTTCAAGCCTGTGACTTTCGAAGGATTGGCCTTCGTACCCACAATGAGATGGTCATGCCTAACTGAACTCATACACGACTAACTGAAACCGGAACAATACTACTTTTGCACACAATGAGTTACTGCACTGAGAAGATAACAAAGAGTAGTCGGGGTTAATATCCCTTCACTTACTAAGTTGCGGTCTCACTAAGTTGGCAAACTATGCCCAGTCATCAATGCAGAAATATAAATTACAAAGTTTTGCTAAAAATGTCATGGTTAAGCTGTTCGGGTATTCGATGAGATATTATACAGTGGCTTCTATTTAAAGGCAGATTCTACGGGCAAGGGGATCATTCGCTCAGCAATCCTTGTTTTGAAATATAATGGGAAAGTCATTTTTGGAGGCGGACTCCCTTTCAAAATTGTGAAAAAGCCGTAGCCCCATACCTCAGAAAGACCATACATGGATACACGTATTTGAAAAACCCTAATCGTTTTGTCCCCCCCCCCCCCGGGGTGGCTCAGGATCCACCTCTGCTTATGTAGGATAATTTCCCTAAAAAGCAGGTAAATACGCCTCACTGCTTCCGTAATTACTGAGTGAAAGAGAGTCTCATACGTGTTCGGCTCTCACGCACACGAGAGGTTCTATGTAAACCATAGATCGTATAGGCTGAGTTCGGGCGGCTTGTTCTCGTATGTTCACGAACAGCTCAATTTGTTATTGTTGGTTCAGCCGCTCCAATGCTGGGAACGTACAACGGGTTTTCGCTGATAGTTAGTGACATGCAACATGGCGGCGTCCCATCATTACGTTATTTGAGAGTTAATGTTTGGAAAACTGGGCTGAATTCTTTTCTGTTTAAACAGGAACATTCATTTCTGTGTTATGAAGAATAATTAATGACACTTTTTCAAAATTTCCTATTGTCTCTAGCTTTGTAAGCCATCACTCTACGTTTTGCCATGTTTGCATCTGTTCAAAATCAAAATCTCACGAGTTTTTCCGTGTGTTCTTGTAAAACCCCTGACGAAGATGTGGTGTGTGATCCTGTTCCGAGAACAGTGTTCTTGAATCGTGTTCCCGCCTTTCGAGCGCGAGAACAAGAAACCTGTGTCAAGAACAGGCTGCCCGAACTCGACCATGGAGTACCAAAGTGAATACGTCACGCGCACAATTAGTGTGTAAAAGGCATTAGCACGAGAACCACGGCGGCGTGTGAACCAACACGCGCGCGTACTCCATTCGTTTTCACTGCACTTTCTGGTTCACATTGACGTCACACTTTGGTACTCGATAGCGCTGCGTAGCGGCGCAAGATGGAGACTTCACCGTGAATACACGTAAAACATTGTAATCGCATAGGCGCCATTTGAGCAAGCGATACGCCTGCGCAATGCACATTAAGGCGCAGGCGCCGCGGCAGGCACGTACACTTGGTGCGCCTGTGCTTAAGCATTACAGGGAACAGCGTAGGCGTATCGCTTGCTCAAATGGCGCCCCTGGTAATTACACCTTTTGGGCGGAGTTATCCATCTTGCGCCTTCGACGCTAAACGATTTTTGATGTAAAAATCATCTCTATAAATAGAAAAGGTACTTGCGCATGTGCAGAACTAAACCAACCACGGATCCCAGAAGCCAGCAAAAGTACCGGTCCCTACACGGGGACCAGTCCAGTGGGACACTAACACGAGGCCAGGATAGAAGACTGAACCGAACTAGCGTGTTGAGCCGGGGAATTTCACTCGTTTTTCTATATAAAGGGGCCATTCCATCGTCTTCTGGGAAGCTTTACGTCGTGGGATCAACGATTGGTGAGTGTCTTGACCTCGTGTTGGCCTGATCGCGATTCATTAAATCCTTGTACATGTATTTGCACATTCAAACGAAAATGACACCTTTTGGGATCATTCATTCACGTGCCAGTACCTGTGTGGTTGTCTTATTGAGTACCTACGTGCGCACAAGTGACGTTAACGTGCATGTACATGCACACGTAGGCCTGCAGTATTGTGTCCGCGTTTTGATATGCTTGAGCAGCTTTTTGATGCTTTGACCATAGAGGAAAGACACAGAAGGAGTCTGCACGGGCTATAGCATCTGGCCAATAGAGCCTGCAAGTAAAAGGTCACGCAGCGAGCTTCGGGAACCCTCGCGCGGTCCTCCTATGGGGATTTTACGCAGGGCTGTCTAACACGTTCGGTAATTTTTGGAAGAATAATTACTAATTGAAACCACCCCATGAAACACTCATGTTGGAATTTGACCTTTGTCTCCGTCAAGTAATATTTTGGAAAAGTCACATGGAGATGGGTAAAAAACGAATTTTTTTAACGACCTTTCACTTCTGGCGATATCGTACCTAGGTCTTCTTGTTCATGCAAGTTTGTTTTCACTGCCTGTGCTTACGTGAAAACGAAGTTGTACAACGTTGCAAAGATTTACCTACCTGCAGTCGTTGGGTTCCAGATTCCATTGAGTTGGCATCACGCAATTGTTGTCAGCAAAGGTTAGATAAAAGATTGGAATCTTTTGTAATTGAAGTAGAATATTGATTTCAGTTTATTACTTATAAATTATAAGGCTGTGTAAAATATTTTGATGTGTGTTTATTTCGGCTATTACCGACGGACTACTATAAAATTTCAAACTGTAGGCCTAAATTTAATGTTCATCTGTGTACGAGACTGCCGCATTGCACTGTTCTTCATGTATTTTAGATTTTTGGAAGTGAGGGTCAATTTTTGGCAAGTTATTTTTCTTTAAGGTCAGGTGATGTTTCAGTTTCTATAACTGATATACTAGCAAATATTTTCCAAAGCCCCTTTTCCGAGTTGGATTATGTAAGAAGTAACTGAACGAAAAAATATTACAAATTCTAAAATCTTTGCACGTTATTTTTCCTATCCAAGGGTTCCGGAAGCGCGTTAACACGGGTCAACTTTCAAGCTTTATTACCGCTTTCTGAGATGCCAGGTATATTCATAGCCACAGCGCAGCGAATGCTTGCTACGGACCACCTGTTTCACAACCAGAAGCCCCCTTTGTACCCCATGATCGTCGCCTCAATTTTCACTGGTTATATGCATCCTTAAAACTTTGTTTACTGCAGTATAGGATGATGAATTCCTGCCATCGTTGGTGCTTGGTATGATTTGACGATATCAAATTGAATGCTTGCGCAGTTGCTTGTATTAAGCTGTGTGCCCCGAGTGTTCGTGTGCAGTCATTGCCTTTTTCGAATGCTTTCTTTTGGAGTTGTTTTGGGAATTAATAGCCAAGTTGTTTATAAGGTATTGTGTTTTATTTGAATCATTTTTATTACGGCAATTATATAGAAAGGTATTTTATGAGATTTCATAATCAATCCTTGTGATGAAATAGCGCATTTTGTTAGTTATGAACTTAAATGTCATGTGGTGGTCAATATGTTGTTGGCCAGTCTTAGCCAATTCGTACAAAGACTTTGAAAACTGATGTTTTTGAGTGACAAAATAAAATTACAAACATTGCATGGATGATGGAAAAGTGCATCAAAATCTTAATAATATTATTCACAACAGCAAAAGTACATCTGATGTTAGATATTTTTCTTTCTATTTCCTGGTCGCTGCGACATACAAATATTGCTTGGATATTACTGGATCCAGTTTTGTAGTATGGCTAAGCTGCAGGAACTGTCAGGCATTTTTGGAATGTTTACTATTATTTGTCTGACCGGGCGGCGATGATCATAGAGCACTTTGATGTGCCAGAGAAGTCCTTCCTCCATGCTTTGACGCTGTACGTGCAGTCACGGGTGTAAATCACCCCCCCCCCCACACACACACACACACTTTTTGTTGTGAGTCAAAAATTAAACCAGTTTGTGAAGAATTTTTAAGACTTCTAACGACTTAAATGTATTCCATATCACTCAAAAAGGAAATATGCAAGTTTAACAGCCATTAATATGCCATTCGAAATACGTATTACAGATATCCATACCATGAGCATTGACTTCTACATAGAGTCATAGGCCTATGGTGTCTCCCTCCCCCACCACTTTTCAAATTTTCATGACCAGGCAAGTCGACCCCCCACCTTTCCCCACCCCCACTCCCCAAAAATCTCCGGCACAAATTTATGCCACTGTGCGTGTAAACTAGGTAGGTTTGCGGTAGCATCATGGATATCTCTTTTTTGAGTATGTGGGGTTCTGAAAAGAACCGGTGGTACTCAACGTTTCCGACAGACAGCATGCTATGTCCGTAAGTCAGACCGAGACTGTGAATGGTGGTTCAAATGGATAACCTGATGCCGGTGCCTGCTTGTCCACCTGTCGAGTTCTATTGTCTACCTACATCGCAATTATGTCTCAATTTTGGTACTTCTTTTATTCATACTTTTTACCATTTAATATTCACTGTAGTATAAAGTTATTCACTCATGAAAAGGATTTGTTACCCTATGTTGCTGATGAGGCTACCACGTACAGAGCAAAGGTAGGTATCCGACTGTTGGGTGAAAAAAAAATCATTCTTGATACCGTGCACGATATGGGGCCGATGGGTACCCCCACCCACATGTCCAATCCCTTTATACACACTCTAGACGATAGTCACCTAACACGTCCCCTCAGAAGTCTGTAAAGAATTCCTGAGATTCCGATCAAACAATGACCAACACAAAGGCGGGGGGTCTCTCCACCCCATATCTTGCATCATATGTCATTCTTGGTAACCGTCCTTTTTGTAACTCTAACAATTACAACTCTCTGCAGAGTATTAGACTGTAAATATATTTTTGCACGTAGGCCGTGTTTATTTTGAAGTATTTACGTCTGTTTAACACATACAAAGAAAAGCATACCACCAAAAATATGATGATAGAATAAAAAGAAATAACGAAAAACCCTACACCGTCGTAGTTTAAATTATTTTCGATCGAAAGTTAGTGCCGTAGTACATGGCCCCAGCCCGGCAAAAGTCTCTGTATGTGGTCGTAGACTCCAGACGTCACAGCGCTAAGTCATATTGACGGTAGGCAAACAACAACCAGATATGTCCGGTCCTACTCAGTTGGACCATGGTTGGACGGTCCGAAGTTCAACGATGAATTGAAACGTTGATTCACTATGTTGTGTCATAATTTTGAGCGCGTGTATGGTCTAGGACCAGTGGCGTAGCTGTAGGATTTTGCAAGTGAGAGGGCACACGAGGCGGGCACCAGCATCGTATCGGACAAGCGTTTGTTATATACCCAGCAAGAAATGAGACCGAGGGGTACCCCCAACATGTCCAATCCCTATACACATTCCAGACTATTGTTACTTAACACACACACACACCCCCAAGATGTCTGAAAGGAATTCCCCAGATTCCTGCGAGACAATGACCAACAATGCAGAGGGGTTCTCTCCGTCTCATACCTTGCTGCATATGGTTTGTTAGCCTTGTTCAATATCCATTCATCAGTTGTTTTTTTCAGTGGAGGGGGCACATGGGGTCACCGGGAATTTGTGGGGGGCACAGCCTGTCTAGGACGATGAACTGAAGAAAACATCGGTGTAGAACGAAAGAACTGTGAACATAACCGTATTAAAAATACACTGTTCAATCCAGCTATCTTTTCCCTAATCTTCGGAATTCTAGGTTCTCTAAGGTAGGTTTTGGCGTATTGATTCAAACAGTGTAACTCCCACTGCACTGACCATTGTGTGTAGCCGAGTAGAAATGGATTAGCGTGTGGAAGCTGGTGTTTGCTATGAATGATTCGATGTCTGGATGGTCTGAACTTTAGCTTTATATTGGTACATAAAACAAATAATACAATCTTCTAAATGGTTAAGATCTACGTGTAGAGCGTGTCAAGCACAATTACTTTCAAACACATCAAAACAAATAGGTTGACTCCATAAATCTAACTGTCGAAACAAAGGGTGTATGTTGATCAGCCTTTTTCTGTTTGGTTTTCATTTTTATGAGTATCTTCCTCACAGAAAATTATCAATGTCCTGAATATCACGTCATGGTGTGAAAAGAACCATACTGGAATACTGCAAGAGTTACAAACCGGTTTTAGAGTTTTAAACTACTAGTCCATAACTATCGATATCTCTCTCTTTATCTACGTCTCGATCTCGATATCTTACTATTTACTCTGCAGGCTCTTGTCACAGCCGTCGTAGACACCCACACTCTCTATCGGGAGATACAACCTTGGTTTCACCGCAAAATCTGGCACTCTGGGTGTACTGCTGCGAATCTTGATAATTATTTCTGACGATTGTTTAAATTTTCTCTTTGCATAGAAATTACTGCGAATGTCTGCAAATCGCAATTGCTTCAACCAGTTGTTGCCCACCTGTCCAAGGCAGCATGTAGAACTACCACACTTGGCTCGAGTTACAGTTGAATAATATTTTGTGATTTATTTGCCGGTGGTCGAGGGATCTTTGGCTGCCCAAAGATATCGGCCTCCAGAAATTTGAGGAAGGGGAAAGAAAGAAAGCGATAAGAGGGCGAGAAGGCTGTGTCAAATGGCAAATTATGCTGTTGTGTGTGAAAATTTTGATTTCAAGCGTAAACTGTCTTTAAATGCGTCATGTATCATGTATAGTGATCCGAGTTTTGTTCTGAATACCACTGAGCCAGTATTGGCCTAGGGACTTAGGATTTTAATTTTGTGCAAAGTTTGTCTGAAATTGACGTTAGCATTGATGTTTTTTGCAGTCACTGAGTCACTATCCCATTGCGGATTACCCATCACGTAGCATACTGAATTTCAAGAGGAAAGTTCCCCGATGGAAGACTGTTATGGTGACGTCAATTGCGGCAACCAATCGCATGAGAGGACAATCATGGCAACATCTATGGACACTGAGAGCCATCATTGCGACATGGGCGTCGTTTTCGGCCAAGATGGCGTCCAGCAGACCAGCAAGTTCACATACCACCAGAAAATCACATTTGTTAGTGTCTTATTGGCAACATTTGCTATACGACTGAGCTTCTCCATCATAGCGGTGTTCTTTCCATCTGAGGTAGGGAGAAAACGATGCGTATCATTTTATCTCTATCTATAATAAGAATATTTCTCAAATGTAGCCTTTCGTTTTCCATGCATTTGAATGGTTCACACCTGTATGTCAACGAATCCTTAAGAAAGGGTTTTCTTTCAAATGAAAAGTTCGAACACAAGTTATTTTTCCCTCTCTGCAAGTCCCATCGTGACGCCTTATTTTCTTGACTTGCTTTTACGCTTACTGACTGCATTTCTCAAATGCATGGAACAAATAAACACACAAACGTAC
>NW_028257737.1:0-53194 GCF_054643075.1 Acanthaster planci | reverse complement strand
TATGTAACTCAGCCTGATAAATATTATTTAAACCATTATAAGTGAGGGCACTGTATGTCCTTTAATGCGAGGTTGGTAATGTACCTTGAATTTGCCAAATCTGAATCAAGCCAAGCCTGTCGCCCGATGAAGTAAATTTCACAGGACCCTGGATTGGATCGCAAGAGGCACAACATAGCCGGGAGGTTAAATCCGGTAGTTGAGGCTGTTTCTCAAAGCTTCGAAAAGAGAAATCATCGACTTTCAATTTTCCGACGTCTGTCTCACGCTCTGTGGCTGCTTTAATCCCAGAGTAAGTATCCCTTGGTCACATGGCATCAGTGTTTCCTAATCTCTG
This sequence comes from Acanthaster planci, assembly GCF_054643075.1. Lineage (NCBI taxonomy): Eukaryota > Metazoa > Echinodermata > Asteroidea > Valvatida > Acanthasteridae > Acanthaster > Acanthaster planci. The sequence continues at coordinate 52,857 of NW_028257737.1, read as the reverse complement.
AAAAGCTCCATTGTCTCAGATGGACGTTGACCAGCGACGTACAATTCTACCGAGGACTTGGGGGTCGGGGATGACGTAAATCTATTTAAAAATTGTCTGGCAATAGAAATAGAGGCTTTGGTCAAAGCTTTCGTCATTGACAGTCCGTATGATAACCGACCGCAGTGGCATAATTTAAAATAGCCAGCTATCTGCAGCTCCTGGCTATTACGTGCATGTACAGGTATTATTTTTTTTTTAGGTCCATTTTTTAGGATATATATTTTTCCGACGTTGTTTTACAAGATATATTTTCCCAAAGTTCGTTTGTTCGAGAAATACATTCTCCAGTTCGTTTGGAGACTTTTTTCTATTTTGTTGGTAACGAATCGTTATTACGAGATGAGATTTTTTTTATGAAGTTTTGTTTTTTATGAGAAATTTTTTCCAAGTGCAAGGAGACATACATTGTCAGGTTTGTATTAATTTCTCAAATTTTTTTTAAAAATATATCTAGTAAAAACGATTCGTTTCCAAAAATAGAAACAACGTCTCTATCTATAGATTTTACGGGAACAAACTGGAGAATATATATCTTGAACAAACAAACTTAGGAAAGATATACTTTTTCTCTGAACGAAGTTGAAAAAAATATACTTTGATTTTTAAAAATATACACCTGATGGCATTCCAAGGCTGACTTATCAAGCACCACTGTCATGCAAACAAACGATATCAATTAATAATTTAAGTTGTGTACTTTTGGTAAATTTGAGCTCCTGACTATGCCTACAGTGCATATCAAGCTACCTGATGAATATACATCATAGCGTAAGTGGAGAAATATCTTTGGATGTATACATAGAATATTGTTAGTCGTGAGTTGGTTTTGTCATGATGGGACAGACCTTCCTATATAATCAGATATGCTGACATAAAAACAGATAAGCTGATAATAGAAAAAGGGAATTAATGCCCATGTGGCCTTAAAATTAATGAGACAAATGGATAAGTGGCCACTTTGTTCCTCCTTTTACGTTGATTGTCAAATTAGGGGCTTTACTGAGGGCAGACTAGGCGTGTCCAGAGCTTGGTTTCATGAGCAAATCAAAATTCGGTCATTTATCATAATGTTGTGGGCAAAAAAAAAATCAAAAGCCTTATCGCGGTCCCGACATCCTTGTTTTCATTGCATGGTGTTATTTCTTAGGGTTTTTGGGCTAAAATTTGATAATAAATATACCAAATACTTTTTTCAGTGAGGTAGCTAGGATTTACAAGTGGGGGGGGGCACAAGGGGGCACCAGCATCTCCCCCCCCCGTCCCCCTGTGCCGCTGGATACGCCACTGTCTTGGAGAGCTTAATGCCACACTGAACGAGTTCTGTCCTTCCCACGCACTGTTTATTTTTTCCATGCACGTTATTTTACCGTGTCAGTTGCTCAGATCAGTGACACACTAAATTTTTCCCTTTGTCTCGGTAGAGGGAGTGGCCTCTCCTGGCAAGTCCATTGGAGCTAATTAACATATTACTTTTTTTGAAGTCCAAATTCCACAACTACTTATCATATTGTGACGGAAAGTATATAGGACTAGAGCTAGTCTAATTTTATTAATGAGTTGCAGTGCACGTACCTGATTTGCTAGTGACTTGGTAACGCGTGCTGGCTAGGCATAGCGTAGCGCGCTGTGCGCACATGGTCGTGCTACTGCAGTGAGCGCTGCGATCGCATTATAGTTGGTTGCGTGTTGGACTTCGCAGAGTGAAGTTGGTGAGTTGGTACGGAGCTAAGGCATTGTGCGAAACGTTGCGTGGTGCTGATGCGTTGCAAGTACGTGATTGTATAGACTGTACGTGGCTGACTAGTGTGTGTAGCTGACGCGTTGCAAGTACAAAGCTGTGAGAGCTGTACGTTGCTGACGCTGGCTCGCATGCACGTTAGGTGAAGCTCGTACGAAGTTGTACAAGTTGTACGATGCTGACGCGGTGTGCATTGTTGATGCAGCGCATGTAGTGTGCATGGTTTACACAGCGGTGTGCATTGTTTACACAGAGGTGCGTTGCTTATGCAGGGGTGCATTGCTGACGCAGTGTGACTTTGTTGATGCGCTGTGTGTGGTAGATGCACAGTGAACGGCTGATGCGCATGGTGCATGTATGATGCATTGGCGTATTGCTGCTGCGGCCCTACGCTAAATTAGTGCTCAATCCAATTACGTAAATACACAGGCAACCAAACCAATCTCCCAATCACTTCATTGTACATTTCATTTGTTGATTTGTGTTGATTAATGTTGAATAAATTGAACGTCCTGTACCGACAGTTCTTCTGTCAAGGATTACTTTCTTTGCAGGTTGGTTGTGTAATTCAACAGAGACTAATTAACACTTGGTCACAATCGGCGGTATATTTCCTTCAAAACGGTCCTGCACCCTTTGCCTTGAGGTCGCTCTGTGTGGTCTCTCGTCTGGGGAAAAGCCTTAGGTTGGGAAGATCGACTCTGCCACTAATAGTGCTTGGTTTGATCCCATCAACTCAGGGTAGGCCCAGGGATGCCCGCCACAATATCCTACCACTGAACATGCTGAAAAGCCTGGTTTAGTCATTTTACAGCCAGGTCCTCCCCTAGCCAGAATAAATGCAAAAAACCTAGATGGCCTTGAGCCAGCCTTCAGGCAATTCCCATAGGACTGTGTACTAATGGGTCCCTTGTGCACAACCTAATAGGCTGTTTACAAAACGGTGTCTGGGGCAGTGTTCCTTATCAGTGACAGCTGTCTGGAACTTGTCAGAGGCGTCTGTCGGCTATCTTTGAAGTGTTATTTTTTGTTGGGGGGTGTGTGGTGGTGGTATGGCTTGGCTGGCGTGTGGCAAGGGGGCCCCCCACTTCAAAGCCGGTTAGCCTGGGAAAACGCCCCCCCCCGCGGTACTGTGATGTAGGTTTGGTGGGTTTTGGTGGTTTGTAAGAATTGTAGAGGCTGTGGAACAACCTCTAAAGCATTAATATACCTTCAGGACGGACTCAGGGCTCTGCAAACCGGAAAAATGCAATGGACTCAACGAAAAAGGCCGTCCCAGTAACCGTGTAGGTTTGACCTTGAGAACGCGTCGCAGGGTGGGTAGAGGGAACGGCATCTCCCGGAGAGGCCACTGGAGTTATTAGGGTGTGTGTGTTTGGATTTTTTTACGTCCATATACCAGAACCAGCCCCGGTTTATGCTGAGAAACGTGGTTTAGTCACTTAACCTGGCCTCCCCTTGCCTGAAAAAATTCCAGTCGGCCTCCAGCCAAATCCCATGGAAACGTGTGCTAAGGGGTCCCCTGTGTTTACACAGTGGGTTATTTACAAAAACCGTGGCTGGGCCAGGCAGTGGAATGTTTTTTATCAGGGACAGCCATCAGAAACTTGTCTGAGGCCGGCTTCGGCTATCTTTGAAGTATTATTTTGGTGGTGGGGGTGATGTGGCTTGGCTGACACGTGGCGAGCCCCTCCCCCACCTAAAATCAGGATAGCCTGGGAAATGAGGCCCCCTCGCTATGGTGGTGCACTTTTTGCGGGTTTTACGAGCTGTAGAGGCTAGGGGACAACCACTGAAGTATTGAAATATCTTCAGGAAGGACTGAGGGCTCTGAAACCCGAGAAATGATACGGCCTCTCCAAACGAGCAGCTCAAGCAACCGTGTGAAAACCAAAATATAACAGCGTCGTAACTAACAGCAGAATATGGACTTACCTAAACTGACAAGTTGCTTTTTAGCCTTGTGGAGATGGGGCAGCAGTCCATATGATGTCATAGCTGAATGCCATCTCAACCTTGCAAGGATTCCAGATTGTCTGAACCAACAGGCTCTTTGAACCTTTCCAAGAACCTGTGGGTGGTTGGAAAATGGCCCAACGATCAAATCCGTAGAACTGGTGTAATCTATTGGCGACAGATTGTCAGACAACACTGGTCGAGAAATAAACTGGTTAGTGCATGAACCAGAAGATTGGAAGGTCTTGTCGTATGAGCTATTTCCGGGTTTCTAATTGTAAAAGCTCGAGCCAGGCTAAAAATAGAACATAAGTGCATTCAGGATCGTGACCATTTTGGACTGTTGGTAGTGTTACTCTGCAAGGAAATTTTATGCAATCGGGTAAATGTCACATACTGAGGAATACAAGTGTACATGCGCAGTTCAGTCGAAGCACGTGCCACAAGGCAAACACATGTTCAGGAGGGAAGACGCCATGAAACAAAAGTTTGCCGTTTCACGGCAACTCTCCCCATCGCTTCACTTATCGCTTCACCTTTTCGCTCCTCATATAGCCGCCCCCGTTACTCTCCACGAATCACATATATTATCGAACAAACGCGTACAAAGGTTTGCATTCGTACACGTGCGTTTTAAGGCGAATGCGTCAACATGTGTGTTCACGCCCCATAGAGACAACGTTCACTACAAGGTCGCATGCGCACTTTAATTTCAAAGCGACAACAGCGGTTTTTAGTGTAAGCAGATGACGTTATAGCGCAGAATTTTTCAACGACTGACCTCGTAAAATACCAAAGTGTAGAAGCATGAATAAATTCCAGGAGGATCTAAACACGGTATCACGAACAGTTACACACACGTTTTACTTAAGTTAAGTTTTATTCGGACATAATTTTTGAGATAATGTGATAATTCACACAATTTGATGCGAAAATTTGGTTCAAATTGAAACTGATTTTACATACACGTTTATCCTGCGGCTTTCCAGTTTTTGAGTGCATCTATAAGACAGTCTTCTAGTTTATATGAATCCAATTTTATAACCAGGAAAACTCGGCATTTTTAATAGATATTGATCAAATTCGGTTACACTCAATTTTTCAGGTGAAAAATAAAATCATTTTATTTTCATTACTTGTTTAGGCAGGCCACAAATTCAATGCTATACTGAAAAATGAAACGATACATGTAATTTGGATTTGTCGTTTAATCTGTTAACGAAGAAAACGCCTCATTTTGCAATATCAGAGCGCACGAAATCAGACATAGCCAATATGAAATGAGACCTATCCCAGTTATTTATATGAATGAAATTTTACAACGCATACCAATTAGACATAGCCTGTTGGTATGCCGTTGCTAGATGAAAATCTTGCGCACGCTATTTTGGTAATGAGCGCCATGGAGGCAAGTCCACTGTGCTAGTGAGCACAATTACTCAAGTTTTTCGTGGGAGTATAAGGGTGGGACTTACAGGACCAATCTTATTAAATACCAAAGTCATTACGTCACAAGCACAATACATGACTTTTGTGTAAAATGCATTAGCACGAGAATTAGCCCATGAACCAAGACGCGCGCGTACCGTCCATTCTTTGCCTACACATCCTGGTTCTAAATGACTTCAGACTTCCGTGCTCCATAACAATAAAAGAGTTAAATTTCTTGGACTCGCCAATCCTGACAGAATCTGTGCTTGTCGAGAATCTGGAGGTAAGCTGAGCGGGGCAATGCCAAAGTGACCTATCACGACATCCGTCAGTTGGTCCAATGAACAGTCAATTGAATCGTCTGACACGAGCAAAGTGTGCAGGTTCAGGATTCCTGGAAAGAAAGTTCATCTTAGTATATAGTTTAAGGGTGGTCACTCAAAATGCTTAACGCTCCTACAGGTGTAAACTCTGACCGTCTTTAGTCCTCTAAAATTTTATCATAAATTACACCGAGGGGTGCTGCTACAATAAAGCAGCGTGTTTGATATACTAGTTTTTCCCGGCCGAATTAGTTAAAACAGCATTCAAATTCATGAAAGTGCATTTACATTCGAGCGATTTCTCGAAGCCCGTTACTCCCCTGCATGGTTGAGTTTCGAAACTTTGCGCATTCAGTTTCGTTTGTGGACGTCCAATCATGCACTGTCAAGAATTTAGTTTGGTATTAACACTATCATTCAATTTCGCGATGCACATGCGTCACTCAATTTCGCCCTGGGTGACTGGGAGGTGGATTCCTACCCGAATTTTACTTTCATAACCGTCAATGGGCACTCATATTCGCAATGTTAGATTTTCAAAGTATACGTACCCTAAGTATTGGAGAAGAGATAGAGTTTCTGTATAATTATGATACGTGTACAGTTCCAGAGACATCTTGATCGCCAGCGATATTTGCTCTGGATCTTTATTATCCCCAACCTTTTCATTTAACTTGTACTTGTATACTTTTGTTCTGTTAAATGCGTATGGGGATAATATCGAGTTGTTTTTTTGAAGTAGAAAATTTCGGATTACACGAAACCAATTTGTCCTTTTTATAAGCAGGAAAAATACAAATTACAAGATTACTGCTGAAAAGATTGAGTATTTGGTCATTGTTTTAACAATCATTTAGCCAGATAAAAATTTGATCATTTCTTTTTCTCGTTTTAAGCAGAAATAAATACATACATTATAGACAAGAGGTTCTCCCATCAAGGTGAGATTAGTGTACTGAGAGAGATTTTTTTTCTGCGAGTGAAACCCCTCTTCTTCATGATGTAATTTGAATAAATTAGTCCAGCATAAAATATTTCAAATTTGTAAATTAGATTTCGATGAAAAAATCGCACGGATAAGAGAAATGCTTACCTGTTCATGAAATCGTCTGGCTAATTACGAGTCACCACAGAGTGATCGTGCGAATTTGACTTCTGTTCTTGGGGTTTTCTGAACTGAATAGCGACTCAAACTTTGCTGTTTAACAGAAGTTTGCAATCGCTTGCTCAAGGAGTTAAATTGAACGATTATTTTGGCTGATTGAATGTTGATCTGGATCGTCAATCAATTTTTCGCTAAATTGAATGAGCCTGACGTTAATTGGAGCGCCAATTTTAAAAAGTTGACTGTGCGGGAAAACCTATATCTAAATAGACGGTCGCGATATACCTTCTCAAAGGCGTATTGGTTTGATTGATGATGTTGCTAATCTGATTCTCTGTGCGCAAGGAATCATTGAAATGACTGTAAATCTCGTAAAACAATAATTATAAAGGATTATTGTTGGTAGGCCTATTGCATATTCATATGCCTTGTAGGTCTGCAAAGGGCAATGGAATTTCAGTAGCCCGTCGATTCTAGTGCTTTGTTATCACTTTCTGGCACTGCATCACTCTGGACTTGATTGTTAATATCCTTCAGTGATATAATTATATACCTGAAACCATCCACACGTATTTGGCACCCGTACATCTTCTGGTGGTAGGCCTCACAGAAAACTCTCCTCGCCGTGCTGTCATAGAACTCAGAGACGATGATGCGAGCCCCTGGATATAGAGTGAAACATTAAGCGACTGTGTAGTTGGCAAGAAAGGAAAACATATTCTAGGCATTACCATGCACCGAACTTCAGTAATTCTAGATGAAATTTAAGCAGAATGCAGCAGAATACAAGACAGATTTTAAATCACTTGCTTGACACAGACATCTACACATTTAATTTATTGGTCTATTCTTTGTAGTTAAAGTTACAAAAAGGTATAAAACCGGACCTATGCATATCGTAAGAAATATGTTGTTTCTACTTGTATTTTGCTTTATCTGACGGAAATCAGAGAAATAGACCAGTTCACTAATGAATTCATTTTTTTTCCAAAGACAAAAGTGAAACAAGTGCAGAAGCTAAAGAGAAAACGACATTTAAATTTGTGCCCCTGCACATTTTCCATGGGCCGCTCAAGCTTATTGCCTTCACTTGCCATTTAAGCGCATGTGTGGATAAATTACAATTAATTAGTGAACTGGTTTATGATTATGATCTCAAATATGGCACATTATAAACAGTAGAGAAGCAAAGGCATTTTCCTTCGGGGTGTGCCAGCGTCAATTTGCTGACTTCGTGTTGCGTAAAATTCACGAAGTGAGCTATATTTCATGCCACAGGGGAAATACCGACAACTTATATCGTTTATGTGCCAATTTTGGATTTACTTGCCGACCGACGAGCTATTTGCCAACTCGAATTAATTATTGGGGAGTGCCGCAACCCCCCGAGCACCACGGTCGCTACGCCCCTGATAATAAATTAATGGAAACGTGCCACGGGTGTCAATTTGATTCTGTAGCTTGAGGTTTTCCACTTGCGTGGTGGGATTTTCAATGAAGGCCTCTGAGGCTATCACCTCGATCCCTGCTTCTTTGGCGTCTTGGTGGAATTCCAGCAAATGTCTGTGACAAAAAAAGGGCGGACAGTCGGTTTTTCCATGTTTTAAAAAGTCTGTTTTCTTCAGTTGGGAATGACCACAGTTATTAGCTGTTTTTGTCTGTCAGCGGTCCTGCCACTACTAATTATAGTGCCAGTGTGAGCACTACTCCGCCGGCCATGCCTTTGATTTCGTCTATGTCTGTTAGTGTTGTGCCATCCTTGTCTCATGCACATGACCGCCCACCTTTGACGAGCGTTTGACAAACTGGGGCTGGAATACCCAAGCAGACTCAAGCAAAAACTTGGAATGGCGAGTACGTTGATTTTGGCGCTTTATTGCGGCCGGTCCGCGGTGGATTTGTCAATAGCACTCCCCAAGATTGTGTGCTTTTGATCGGCTCTACTGAGTCACCTACTTGGCAAATTCGCCCTCCTGCCCAGTACACTCGCATCACGTTCACTCGTTTCAGGGAATCAGTTAAACTCAAGCGGTATATAAAACGTAGCCAATTAGTTTTGCAACCGTCCATAGTAAGTTTGACTTTTTGAAGAGGCACAATTTTGGATAAAATTGTGATATTTTCGATCAGTCGACCGTGAATGTAATGGGGAATTAATTGGATACATAGATGGACTCGATGTAAGGTATTGGTTTCTACACTCTTTTATTTCACGCCAAGTACAATGCAGGGATTGAGACCTTGTTTTGGCTGTGCTGAATGTCATGGTGTTGCGCTGGTTGCAACGACTTGAGAGAAATTAACAGGCGACAATGATGACGTACAACCACTTAAGTTTTCAGCTTCGCGGATCGCAACTACCGGAGGGTTATGAATAATAATAATGCTATAGATTGTTGTTTCGCGGATCGCAACGACCAGAAACAGTTGTGGAAGTTGGTTAAATTTCGCCGATCGCAACGGCCGGAAATAGACTTCCATGGTTGGTATTATGTTGGGGGTTTCGCGAATTGCTACGATTGGAGATTACATTTATGGTCGAAACTGTTGTGTATTTGCGGATCGCCGAGACCAGAAAACTTAGCTGATCTGACAATAAACTGCTCTGGCCATAGTGAACAAGAAAAAACTTTGTCGATGCCTGAATTTCTTACTGTCTTTTCGCATAGGGGAATAATTATCTCCAAAGGGGTCAATCTCAAACCTTTATTGGTTTTACAGGAGCTACAGTAGTCTATAGTAGACGTACCAATGAAACACAGGAACAGACTTGTAAATCTTTGCCACTTTCTTTCAGCCAAACCCTTTAATGAGAGCCAACTTGGCAACATTAAGCTTTGTCCATGGTGGATACAGACGGAAGAACTGTGGGAACAGTGATCGAGTTAACAGCTTTGGTGAGCCAGCACCGTTCGATATCTTAACAAAACACAGAATGGATGCAAAAGGAAGTAGATGTTTTCTGGATTTAATTACAGAAACGAACGGTTTGCCCAAGCTTCTCAAACTTTGCGGTAATTGAAAAGAATTGCAAGGTTTTGTAAGAATGACCTTAATTAATAATTAATAATTTGTAGTTTGCCAGGCTTATCCACCAACGCATCCAGTAAAATCCATGTGTACTACGCAGAAAACGAAAAAGTCATGTAAATAGCTAAAATAAAAAGACAAAACCAAAAGACGAAGAGAATGAAGGGAGACGACAACACTCTGAAGTCAAAGCAAACCAAAGAAAACTATGACATGATTACTATTCAGCCAAAACCTCACTGTAAAAGCTTGATCGGATAGAAACGCAATGAATCCCGTTGAAAGCAGAATCATAGTCTCGTTTGATAACATGGAAAATTATGTCAAAGATTTCTACCTGAATAAGGTTCCAGTAGTGCGAAGCTTGTGCTGTAGGTTCGGTATCTGGGGCCTCCTCCAATCACCATGACCTTGGTACCGTAGTGCCTTTGTTGAAGAGCTCTCGGTACATAGCTTTGCCACTATTGCACTGGACAAAAAAAACCCATCAAACTCCATGCTTCGTCGTTACTTTGCTCTTTGAGGCCTTGATCAATTTAATTATTAAAACTTATACAACCTTGTGTACAACACAATACAAAATGTGTTACCATGGTAAAAAAAAAAACAATTTTCTACCATTTACAGTGTTATTGTTAGGCTTGTTATTGTTAAAATTCAAATGATTTGAAAAGGAAATATGATCTTAGAATTTGAAGTAATGAAAAATTGTCTCTTATGACGTACGATACCCGGACAGTTGAGTCTGTCTTTGGATGAAAACGGTACAGGGCGTGTACATGCCTTCAGCCTTTGTAGTTGTGCGTTTTGTTTGAATCATTCTGCTCAGAACTGAAGACATACATTTTAAGGGGAAAAAGTCATTAAGTCATACTGCGCCAAGGGAAATGCACATACTAATCACCATAACTGGTAATCAGAAAAAGATTTCGTACAAACCAGAGGTTGCCAACACAAACACAGAAAACATGCACAACAATTGGTCAATGCATAAAATCATTTACATTATTTTAATTAACAAAATACACCACATGAAACAAACAATGGGCCTGCATTAGCGAAATTAGAAACAGCCATGCTAAGAAAAACAAAATTAATAAGATAGCCATGCACAAAAACATTAAAGTTTTACAGACACACAACTCAGTCAAGCAAAGGAAATCACTATTACAAGACTTTAACTTACCCTTTCTTGTATGAAAAATAAAGACCACTGCCCGGTCGGTGCAGAACGGTGAGCACAGCCATCAAGGCTGCACCCCCTAAACAGCATTGCCACACTAGCACGGACCCCAGTTGCTACGAAAACCAACCACCTCCGGCAGCCCACAGGCAGATCCCAGCAGCAGCAATGTATACAATCATCGGAATAGGGGTGCGGTCTTCAAACTGTGCTCACGCACGTTCACCATAACTGACACTGACCGAGGCCGAGCAGCCCGCTACAAGGCCTTAAATACGGAATGAGACATTCCATGCAAACAAAAAGGTCCATGCACCTTTGGTATTCAGCGAACAGCAACAAAAGACAGGTATGAGTAGAGGCTTTATGTAACGGATTGAAACTTATTAACGTTTCTACACCCCTCCTTGCCTTGTCAAAATATTTTCTTTATCCCCTATATCGTTATTTCCTCTCAGTCAGAAGTAAGAACCCACAAAAACGGAAAGGACTCCATTCAACATGCCGGCGATTTTATCACTATTGCATCGTGGAAAAAATACAAAATGGTGACTTCTATTGGCTTACATATGGAGCATTCACCCTCTCAGACTGAGACATGTTCATGCGGATTGATTTGAACCGCTGAAGTATTTTGCTGAAAGCAATTTCTTTTATATGTCGTTCCAATCTAAAAAGAGTCAATGTTCATTTAACAACGGCCACAAAAACGGTTATCGTCAGCCGTTATTGCGAAAGACCGATATCTTACCTGAGTATCCCTTGGTATGGCAACAATCTCGTAACCCGGTAGAATATCAGGATTGTCGTTGACATCCGTCACTGCTGGTTCGATAGCAGGTATATAGCGGTCTGTCCTCCTGCCAAGGGACTGGATTCCGGGTACAACCCAAGTAGGTAGAGCTTGGTAACATTGGACTGATAGACACAAGGAGAGCCAGCGTTCGCAACGAGGAAAAAAAAGCAGTAACATTTTTTCCTTCCCCCAAAGTCTCAGAGCGAATATGTCTGGCCATGTCATCTTATATTTTAAGGAGACGTCTATGTTTTCTCCTCACTTTCTACAGTTTGGCTACGAAATCTGTACAGCCGAAACTATAGTGTCGCATTCTAGTGCTTTTGCGCAGTCAGAAAATGAACAATGTCCCTTGCGATGATGGGGAATTGTGATGGCTTATCGGAAACGTTGATGGCCAAAGAGACTGTATAATTGTTTTTAGTTCATTTTGCTCCTACTTTTCAGACTATCACCAAACTTCAAAGGTTTCAATAAAGCCCAAAGACATATTTGCCTGTGTAAATTGTGTTCCACAAAGGCTTCCGCGTGAAATTTATGCATTGCTTCAAAATCAAATTATACTGGTGAAGTCACACCGTTGTGAATATGTTTTCATCTCCTTTGTAGTACCTTTTCATGATAACGATTCTGGAAATACACTTTTTGAGTCAAAGTTGATTGAATGTCGTCAAGTTAGCGCAAAAACTGGTATCTTGGTTTTGAGTAGTTTGAGAGAAATGCATACATAGATCGCGTCAGAGTAATTTTGCGCTGAATTTAAATAATTTGACTTTAAGCAGCTTATGTATTCAAGCACTTAAATCGGTTGTTCTGGGCTTTGGTATCTTGATTATTTTAGTTCAACATACTACGATTTAACTGGAACCACAAACTACCATATTCCAGTCAAAACTTCGTAATTCGTTGCCACACTGGATGCAAGACCTCGTTTTAAACAGATCCTTCAAAAACAGTGTATGTAACGGGTGTAAATCCTGTTTGGAAAAAACAGGAAATACATTTTTTGAAAATATGGAATGGGCCTTAGAAAAATCGCCAGACTGTTTTGTGCCCAAAAAAGTAAAAAGGCTCATGATCTCCTCAGAGGAAAAAATTAAGAGACGAAGGTATAGGCCTACTTTAATTAAATAAGACGGAGACATTCGTGTGATCAAGAAATGTCAGGTGATTGAGGGGTAAATGCAGTTGGGATAACAAGCACGAAAAGAGAACGTTAATTAAGGTGGAGAGTTTTTATGCTGAAAAACTGTGTTTGGGAAGTGAACACAACTTCGTTGTCACTTTGTATGCATGTTTAGATGCTAAACATTCAGTCTCAATGTCAGTGGCTGATCACTATGTCCATCAAAACCTTAAACACATGTACCACCTAACCATGTTTACAAACTGACAACAACAACGTGTTCAGAAAAAAGTGTTTCCTGGCCGAAACAGTTTTTGCAGTGTAACGTTGGAGTAATGTGACAGGAAAGCAAGTCGCTGGAAGCTTTTACATCTGCAATGGACGTCCCAGGAATGCTATCTTTCCGTTTGGGAAATACGTGTATTACGGGAAAATTGAGTGACAAACATACACGCAACGTCATGTAATTATGCATCAGATTACATGACGTTGCGTGTATGTTTGTCAACCTTCTAATCTAGTCATGCAGTTATACGTGTTACACGTGAAGTTTCCAATTCATGGGTGAATACAGCTACAGCATGCATGCAGTGAAGGGTTGTGTTCGTTACTTGGTGAAAATCATGCTGGACCAGTGCGGATGAAGTGATCGATTTTGCACATAAGAAACTTAACGTTGGAAATTAACAAAACACGGGTGCTTTTCATCAAATTCACTTTGTTCTTGTGTTTACAGGGTGGATTTAGCAGGAGTGTGGATATCCAAGCATCATTTTCTTTTTGATTTTCAACAAAATGCATGCTCCCGGAGGCAATCAGGACAAAGTTTCAGTTACGTTATCCAGTGCATGCTTTTCATCAGTTTCATGTCAGCTTGCATGGTGGTTAGATAAACAACAGAAATGAAAACCTAAATTAATTTAATCTATTACTGGCTGCAAAAAGCAAGACGAGGTATTCTTACGGATGTTAAAGATTAAAATTATCAAATTTGATGTTCATACCAACTTTCAAGTTCATTTGTCTTACGATGTTGAAAAATGGCCCGGAGAATGATTGTCCGGAAAAAAGGAGAAAAATGGAACCGTACGACTTCAAAAAAAGTGAATGGGTTAAGCTCAATTAGCGGTAGATACCTCATAGGCAACTCAATAGTATGCATTAACGTTTAGTGTTGCTTTCAAAGAAAATGGACAGATGCAATGCAGGTTTGATTTTCATGCTATTGTCTTTAAAGATGCAGTTTATAGTTTATTGATGAGCTTTCGACATTCTCTCATTTCAGTTAGAATAGAATAGAGGAGCAACCTGCCTACATATACATTCATACGTCCAGTATTTTGCTCATGTTATAATAGACTTCATAAAAAATGGAAAAAAATATGCAATCTCTGTTAACCTACCGAAAGAGACGATGATAATACCACCGAATTTCAAAGGGAGCACGGGTCCATTGAAATCTAATTTTATCGGAATGGCTGAGGAACACCAGTCCTGAGCCATGTCCCTTTCTCTGTTCCTCCTGGTCATCCACCACCCCTATTCACGCTCATAATAGTTATTGTTACAAACACACCCTCGAACAATAAGTGCGCCAACAAGCGAGATTCCTAAAGCAAACGAGCATGACTCAACCCAGTTACGTCCCAGAACCACACGTTACACGTTTTGCAGTATTGTTTTAGTGTCATGGGCACAGATACCCATCTAGATGTGTCCGTCCAGAGTTCATTTGTCAAGTTTAGATAAACGGATAAACTTATCTAGAAGCACTAATTCCGTCATGTACTTTTTTGGTATTCCGGTAGATGAAGACATGGCGTGTTTCCTCGACATCCCGAACGAGTTCATAGTCTTCACCCCTGCATTCATTTTCTGCAAGCACAGTAATTAAGGTCATCACAGTGATATGACTTTTCGTGAAACCTCCTTCTGTGCTGTGGACTATCAAAAGTGAAAGATTTCTAAAGTTTTTTTTATATTTCTAAGTAAATGCTCGAAAAAAACCAAGGCTCAAAATGAGACCTTTAATTGCAAAAGTAGCACTGCCAAATTCCTTGTTAACTAAGTTGACAACATTTGATCAATTAGCTTCTCTTCGGATGTTTTCCTGCTGTCTTTCTCAAGGTAAAAGCATTTCCTAATTTTCAAGGCCAAATCGAAACCACACCAAAGAGGGAATGTTCAAGAACGACTTGAATTAATTAATTGAATTCCCAATGAACGCATTATGATATATTGTTTCCTGGTGTGTCTTCTGTTCAAATAAGAAAATTATGTGTTTCTTCTTTAAATAAATACTGATTTTTATTTGAGCTAAACAAAGGGCAGCTTTCGTATTGCATAGCCTCAAGACGTTTACAGACTGACAGCTAATTGAAGATGTAAATCTGAAACAAGCATCGACACTTCCTTGTAACTGAATAAAATTATGCCTGATGCTGCGTTTGTTTTCTCGGTAAAACTATATTTGTACTTACAGTCCGATTCAGGTTTTGTTTTGTGAACAAGATCGCGCCTTCATTCGTGTTTATGGTCAGCAACACTTCGGGCAAGATATCTTTTCTAGACGTGGATTTGAAAAGGCGCATCGTGCTCCTCCAACATGGGCATTCGTGTAAAGGTAAATAAAACATGATTAACTTAAATTTTTAAAGTCACAGTTTCAATAATGGAAATTATCAAATAAGCTAGCAGTCTACAGTCTTAATCGTCCGTTTTTATCAGGTCTGCAGTGTTTGGCAACTGAATATTTTCCCAGAATGACGTACAACGCGAGTTCTTTATGACGGTCCATAATTCAGTACACTCAAGTTAACCACGCTTTTCATCGTATTTTAATTACTATAGAAGTTGGGAGACCGTCCCTTCATCGATATAGATTCTTCTGTGGGCACAGCTCCCGTCAACTTCTAAGTCCGAAAGGCCCGTACACAAACGAAGGCTAACACGACTAACGACACACAGACACACCACTGTAAAACATGGATCTGTGTGAGCTAACGCATAACAATGCAGAGCTGAATACATACAACCCTTCAGAGATTTCTTCTCGCCGATCACTGTCATTTAGAATCCGTGGGTGTGTTTTTTTATGAGATCTTGATTTCCATTGAAGGTGTGTTAATGTTTGGTTTGTTTATTTATCTTTTATTGACTTGTTAATTTTTTTCGATCAGTAGAGTTTGTTTATCTCAGAATCATTCTCATCTCAACTGACCGGAGGCTGTTATTCTTGCCTCAAACATTTCCGTTACCCTTGGCCAGGCAGTCCTGTGTGCTCCATGACGGAATTACGTCATTGGAGCCTGCTTTAACCTCAGTAAAATTGCGCGCGGCGTCGAAGCCGAACAAAGCGCAGGCGCACCTATGACCTCTCCCAAAGACCTTGGCTACTGAGCTGCGTGTTCAGCTTGGAATCTGATCAACCTTTCATCAAATACGTACGGCCTTCGGCACACAGAACTGGGACAGAACAGGATTGTAAACTGACACGTACTGGTCGATCATTGCAACACGGAGCTGCTTGATGGTTTAAACCAAGCGCAGTCCGATGGCGATGTCATTTCTCACACTTCTGGGTTTCTTTCTGAAACTCGTGACAACTGTGGCACAGCGGGTACCACCCAGTGAGTATGGCACTGCTTGTTTGTTTCGTTGTTTTAACTTTCTCTTCTGTAGCCTACACGCAGTAGCGTACAGTGCCTACTAGTTTAACTTGTGTTAGGGAACCAATGGTCCGTGATAGTATAATGGCACTGTGACGACATTTTGTAGTAAACGTTTCCAAAGTTTGCTTCAACCTTTGCAATTTGAAAATAATTGCGCACTATTCTAGCTTTGATTATAATTTCGGAACATTGATCCTTGTACACAGTGTACATATTTCCTATAGTTTCCACATGGTCAGTGTCCGCGAGCTTACCGTCTTTGTGTGAGTGTAAAGTGTTGGACCACCTTAATTCCTTCTACACATGCACTTGATTGAATATTGCTTCGCCATACCATTAATTACTACCCAAACCAAATGGGGTACATTGCTGTTTAGTTAAAGCCGCTGTACTCTTGAGGTGTCTGTTAGTATATAGAGTATGATATTCGCTGCAGGTATTTTAGTTTCCTTATAAATTATATAAACTTTACAAACGTTTGACCTCAACCCCACCAAGCCTCTGCCGCGCCTGTGCATGTCATTTGTTTTGGAAAACGCGGCCGTACGTGCAACATTATTATGGGGCATGCCTTGGTCAACTCGTGTTTGAGCGTTTTCGTGGGCGCTGATATTGATCTTTTACTGTATCACATCTTTTGTTATTTTTCGTCAAACTGGAACTTAAATGTTTTGAATGTAGGGCTTTATGGAAGTTAGTAATCACACTTGAGTCTTGTCAATATTTCACGCGATCCACCTCGCCGCGATTGTGATTTAAGATAATTCAGATCCACTTAAATTTTGTGAATATCGTTAACTGGGCGACTAGACGTTCCTTTGTTGTAACCCGAGTGATAAATATGACGAAGCAAACAGAACAGGTTGCCAGTTTATTTATGGTCCGCGGTCGCCGCGATTGGTGTCTGACCTCTGTAAGCGGAAAGAAAGTGTTGACTATTTAGGTGAAGTGGCAACACACAAGAACCCTTGACTCTAGGCCCAGCTTGCGACATTATTCTATCTAATATTTTAAACCACAAAACCTCACATGCGTCTTACTCACTGTGATATATTTTGATCCACAATCTACAATTTAACAAAAGAATGTTACACATTTTAATTCATTTATAGTGAAAGCAGACGAGCATGGACAGGAGATCCCCACATAAAAAGTACAGGCAAATTAAAATGAAACCGGAACGAATGAAAACGAAGCTGGGATGAGAATATAATCCTTGCTGTCTGTGCCAGGTTCATTGTTATCAGAAAGTTTTCCGTTCTGCCGCGATTACCCTCCCCCATAGTTTAAGGACTACTTTGAGGCCCCCGGCCGCCAGTCCTGGTCTTTGGATCACACGATTATATCTAGGGGTTCAGCGCACTCTTGTGCTTTCTTGAACTTGCCAGTTTTGGTCAAAAAGGCATTAGTAGGAAATTGTGGGGGTAGGCAGCAGGAAATAAATAGTCGTGTCCCTTTCTGCCTGTCCGTCATTCACCGCACTGTAAAAGCAGAAAAACGGGCAAGCAGTTATCATTACGTAAATTATGGACACTCTTCACTCGTGAATCACTTTGGAGATAGTAATGAATTTCACGAACACTGCATGCAGAGTCCCCTATATCAGATTGAAGTGTTCAAATGCATTTAGGAGTTTGGCGAATAGTTTGCTACTTTCATTTGGTACTTTTAATTCATATTTTCTGCTTCAATATAGAAACGTTACACAACTCTTGTTTTTATATTTTCTGCATCAGTTGATCGTATTCAACACCTGAACCGAAACGCAAGGGGTTTTGCGCTTGGAACTTGTGGCCCAGATGCCGCGGTCACGTTGTGCAATGTCATACCTTTTACTTGCTTGACAATACCCACATCTTGGATAAGGATGAAAAGGAATTAAAATTACTATTATTAATTATTTCTGATAATGACAACAAGGATTCCTTCCAAGTGCCCTGGGCACTGTTGCTCGCAAGCCCGAAGAAAGCTGACAATGAGAAGGGGGATCATATTTCCCTAGGCTTGTACGTTTCTTATACCAGAGTGTATACAAGAGATCTTCGCAGTCAATTTTGAACTTAAATGCAACAAATGTAACGTACAGGAAAAATTGCTTTTCATATTTTCTTACAACATAATAGGCCTTCGTCTTGTGATCTGTACTATTTATTTGAATGGATCTATAGGCTGCAATTCGTTGGTTTTTCACTGAAAAAACGTTTAGCCTGACGGCCAGCCGAAAAGCAGACACTTTATTCTATTTTCTGTTTTCTATTTACTGTTTTCTATTTCTTATGTACCATCGACGAGAGAATTAAATGCTTCGCAATAAAAAAAAACCACACAGGTAAACACTGATATTAATAAGGTTCACTTTCAACTCTCACAGGGCCAACTGAATGTAGCTGGTTTACGGTATTTCCTGGGAAGTTGATAAAGGAGTGCAAAAAAAGATTTGCCGATCTTTCTTCTCAAGGTTACTAAGCTTCCTTTCAACGTGACCATACAGCAGACAGCCGGCTGCAAATATGTTGAATTACAACAGCCACAATGCAAAATGACTGTTTGACGTGCGAGGTCACGTACTCAGTACATTTTCCTGTAGTTGCGTACAGGCACGAATGCAAAACAGGTTTACAATGTACCCCCGTACTAAGAATCGGTCTTGTTAGCATACAAATTACTTTTTGTGAAGGGGTATACAGTTTAATTGCACAGGCTGAGGAGGTCAATTTTATGTCCCATAAACACTCTTACTTGAGTGGTTTTGTTGAGGGTATGCGAAGTTTCTTCAGTGGAATAAATTGTCAGCGTTAATGACGAAAACCTCAACAGCGAAGGCTCAATAAGTGAAATATAAAAATACAAATAGGGAAGAGAGGAGAAGACAAGGCAGTCGTTTTGTCACGATATGTCACTATCTTTTTCTCATAAAATTCGTGTTAATTTAAGTCAGTTTCAAGTTAAGCCCGCGTTGAGATATCGGTTCCCATTCTTAATACTTGTTTGTTATAACCTAGCACCAATTTTTTTACTGCCCGTATTAAAAAAATCAATAATGCAGTATAGGACTGAAATTACGGTACCTGAAATTTTTCAACTCACATTAAAGTGGACATTTCCCCCGTTAAGACAGTCCTCTCGCATAGTAGTTGTCCAGAAAATATGATTAAATGTTCTCTACCTTTAAAATATTCCTTGTAGTTACCGCATGAAGCTTTCAGTCCCAGTAAAATAGCAACTGTAACTGGCTTCTTTGCTTTAATAGTAGCCATACTTGTGTATATAAAATAAATAAAACTGGATTTTGGAGAAACCCCTGGCCCCTGAGAAAGCCTTTCTTAGCACACCAACAGCCATTTTATCATATAGAACTAGGCTTGCTAACTTGGCAATTGTACAGGCACTTGATTGGGTCTGGCACACGACAGAAATCCTAACTGTGTTATATGCATTTTATTTTCAGTTTAAATCGGGTATGTTCTTGGGTAATAGATAACCTTTGGATTAAATGTCAACAAATGTAACATTGGTCCCACAGTGCGACTCAGCATCGATCAACTCGACGTTCAACTCGTGATGGGAAGCTCCCCCAACGAAGGGCGAGTGCTCATTCGCTGGTCCCCGGATTCTCCCTGGACCGCTGTTTGCCATGATTTCTTCTTGGTTAACAACGCAGTTCCCTTCCAGATGTGCCGGCGAATGGGATATCCGTTTGCTTGCGGACAAGACTATGCTGGATCCCGCCGGACGGACGAGGCGTCGCTGGTAAACATCACTAATGAACGTTTCCTGGTGTCCTGCGCGGCTGACAGCACTGATCCGACTTTTGGTGGCTGCAGTTTGGAGCCTCTGCCTCCCAGCGGCGATCCCACTTTAGGACCACCCTGCACACATGACAACGACATGTGGCTGTCTTGTGGATATTCAGGTGTGATACACGTGTTTACCAAACCAATAAAGCCATTTAAAGTAATCAAATCAATAAAAATGACAATCATCATAACATGCTTAAGACGTTCTTTTTCAAAAGATACAGGGAGTGACATATGTATTTCGACTAGAACTTGGAAGCATCCAATTATTTGTGTTGGCCCTTCTTTTTTCAGTGGTTTTAGGCAGTTTTCCCTCGATTTGTCTGTAGAAGTGAGGTGAACATAATTTATTAGGTATTTCTGGCTGGTAGATCCCATCTACAATTACCCGAAACTCGACTTGTAATTGCCACATAAAGTTAATCGAAAATACTGAAATAGTGCTGGTATTTAGGAATGGGAAAGAAGTAATTGCCGTCGTGGTTTGCATTATGGTTACTTTTGTAATCACCATTTTAAAGTGGGCATTATATGATTGTTGTGTTTTGTTGTGATAAGGTTTTAATTTGGTGTATTTTTTTGGTTTTGACGATTCGCTGACAGGCATGCCTGACTTCGAACTACGTTTGGTAGAGGAAAGTTACCTTGATCCTGGCGGTCTCCTAGAAGGCCGTTGCAGCCCGCAAGACGAGTGGAGGGCCATCTGCGGCAGTAGTTTCCATCGCCTGAGACTAGGCCGCGTGGCGTGTCGGGAACTGGGGTTCTCCGATTATGCTGTCAGGGGCCTAAGGGTCCCTCTGGAAAGACTGGATCCCCAACGCAGGCCGAACTTGGACCTGTTCGTGGACATCGGCTGCATCGGGAACGAAACAAGCCTCACCGAGTGCCAGCACTACTCGCTGCGGGAGTGCTCCAAGTACCTCACGATCGAATGTTTCACTGGTGAGCACCTCTAACTTTCTGTCTGTGGGCCACAAGCACGCATGCATTGGGTATGCCCAGTGTGTATGGCACTTAGAATGGCGCTTAGAACAAGGGGTTTTATCCCTTTGTGCACAAAACCTCAGCATTTATACGTGAAATGGCCAAATCCGAACGTGAAAGCTGGGCTGAAATGGCCCAAAAATACAAACATAGTGGATTTTTTTCTCTGCGATGTGGTTTGGATGTAGTTTTTTTCATGTTAGGGTGTGTTTTATTCATTTAAGTCGTGAGCTGAGGTTCAAGTTCGCTAAATAATCTTTAACTCCGCTTATTTTTTCACAAATGCAGGGGTTACTGAATATGAAGAGACTTCGTATCTTTGTGGCTCGAAGCAGCTGTGTCGAGAGCAGTGTGAACAGCCTCATCCAATCAATGGCTCAAGTGATGACATTTTCCACTACTGTCAATGTGACGACGTTTGCGGTCTTTTTGACGACTGCTGTTACGATTACGGGGGTATGTGCAGTCCGGGTCCGCCCGAACTCAACCGTGGAGGCTTTTCCATTGAACAGTTTGGATGCGTTTGGGTACCAGGGAGTCAGTTCACTCATATCGGTTACGTGGCTGTAGATCGCTGTCAAGCTGGCTGGACGGATGAGGGCACGCGTGATTTATGCGAAAGACCCGTGAATATCACGGATGTCATCGGATCGCTGCCAGTGTATGACGAGAAAGGTGTGGATTTTAAGAACACCTACTGTGCCATATGCAACGGTAGGTCTTTGAAAACGCTCAAAAGATGGGATGTATCCGCCACATACGATGATCAGTATCCATCACTTGATACTTTTTACCCATCCCTGAACGAGACATTACCGAGCTTAGGCTGGATAATGACGCCCCCAAGGGGCCATGATATCATACGGCAGTGCTCAGCCCATCTGATAGACACATGCATGGAAGAATTTCGGGGAAGCCGGTTGGAAGCTGGGTGTAAGGCGTATTACGCTCCTGTTAAAGTCGAAGACAATTACATTCGCTACAAAAACCCTCACTGCGCCATGTGCAACGGAGAAAACATTTTTCCAGATAGCTCCTGCATGGATCAGACGTGTACCGAGTACTGTGCACCCGACCCCTGGGGACCATGTGCTGGTATATGCAGTCCCTTTGACGGCTTCCTGACGATTGAAGTTCTCTTTGACTTCTCCTCCTCGTCTTCCATCAATGGGATGTCTTGCTCGATAGGACAGATCTTCGACCCGTTTCTGGAGAGGTGCCGCGTACTAACGTGCGCAACTGGATATGAGATCCACGGTAATGAGTGCGTTCCAGCTCCGTCGATCTCTCCATTTCCATCTAACAACGAGTCACTGGTCATCGATTGTCTTACAGAGGGATCTAACCACATGACCACGGTACTCCATGTCGGGACGAAGGTACAACAAATGATGTCGACTCTGTCTGTGAGTGTATTAGTACGTTCAGCCTCTGACGTCCGCAACCTGGAGATCATATTTGATAGCTCTGTCAAATCTGTCGTGAACGACTCTTCCCTACCCTGTAACATATCAGCTTTGTCGATTTTCTTGCCATTTCATTTTAACGTGTCCAGCCTTTGCAACAATTATTCCGTGGCAGGGAGCGACGTTTTTCCTGACTACTCAGGGCGTATTCTCGCAGCAGCGCGATTCCTTCACATTTCAAATGCGCAGTATGCGAAAGAAAGTGTGGCCCCGTCGTGCCTGAGGATGACTGAACTGAATTGCTCATCTCTTCTGACTCTGAGAGACACAGAATACTCTATGGTTTCGGCAAAACGTATCCACGTTTTTGCAACAGAAAATAACCTGTCCGCTGATGAGTTTGTTCTTTTACCAGATGGCTCGGTCGTCGTTTGCTCCTATATTGGACCGGTACCAGAAGGCGTGGAGCTGCAGGTCCGCCGGGCACTTTCTTTTGTTGGCAGCTGCCTGTCGCTAATCGCCCTTGCAGCTACTTTCGTGACGTACTGCGTGTTCCCAGACCTGAGGAATCTAGCCGGCATAGCAACGATGAACCTCGTGGTGGCGCTCTTCTTAGCGATCCTGCTATTTCTATTATCCGGTTATCTGAGCCAGAGCCAGGCTGCATGCGAGTTTGGAGCTGTGGTGGCGCACTTTGCCTGGCTGGCTGCTTTCCTGTGGATGACGATGCTGGCGGTGAAAGTTGCCCGCACCCTGACGTCCATGGTGCCGAGTAGCGGGCGCAGGAGGGTCAATACCCGGGAACTCATTGTCTATATCTGCCTTGCCTGGGGTGTTCCTTTCCTCATCGTCTGCATCTGCATTATCCTCCAGTACTGCAATTGCCCCACCTTGCCTGTGATCTACGCACAGGGCAGTATTTGCTGGATCTCAGACGCCACCACTCGGCTGGTTGCCTTCACTGTGCCTATGACATTAAGTCTTGTCTTCAACCTTTGTTTGTACGTCTGCACGATCATCAGTGTCAGGAGAAACAGACGTAGTTCTAGAGCAGTACGCAAGCACAGCAAGCTAGACGATGCCAAGGAGGAGCTGGTCATTTATGCCAGGGTAACTGTATTATGTAAATTGACAGTGTTATTAAAGTCGAGTACCTCAAGACCATCACAAGACTAGGCCCCACAAGACAATCACAGGACCAACAAAAAACCGCTAGTCTAAATACAAATCACAAAAACATTCCGTTGCAGTTGTTTACAATGTAGTTGATGCACTTGTGTGTGATTATTTGATGGCCTCTACTTCAGCACTGTTATAATTAGACACAAATTGCTTGTTGTTAGTTGCTAATGGAAATGCAGTCATGTCCAATGCCTAAATTAACAGTAACATTTATTATTATCCTTAATCTGTAGCTATGCGCTCTTGTGGGCGTGACCTGGGTGTTTGGCTTCGTGTCTCAGTCAGTGACGGGCATCCTGGCCTTCTCCTACATCTATATCATCCTCAACTATCTCCAAGGAGTCTTTATCTTCGCCGCTTTCTGCCTGAACAAGAAGGTTCGGAACCTGTGGAGGGAGAAGTTCGGCATGCAGAAGGAAGTCACGACGACAGGTGGGACCACTGATCCTAAGCATCGTTCAAGAGAATCTGCACTGGTGGCGTCAACGCTGCCGGACACTTCGGAAGATTCAAAGCTGTAGCCTGTTCAATAAACGATGGTGAATTGATTTCGGTCAGGACTGGACTGCGTGGAGAGGAAATGTTGACATCCTTTCTCCATTCTGTAAAACATCAGCATCTGTTGGCGAAGGCTCCTGTGTTGTTACATACTGTAAGCCCAATAAAAGCTGGCGAGTTTTAGAGTCTGATCAGTGAATGAAAGTTGGAATTTGAATCGTTTATTTTTAACCAAAAGTTAAACTGATTCTGTTCTGATTGAGGTATTCTTCAGTATTTGTTGTCATGTTTAGATTTTAGCAATTTATGTTCAAGAAGGGGATTTATTTCATTGTGAAATATGTGCCTGAAAATAAAAGGACGTTTAACTACATGTAATTTAAAATACGTATACAGCGTTTCGTATGTTCAGCATCAGTGCATTTGTCTTGAGTCATGAAACGGAATTTCAACTTCTTCTTTCCAAACATTATAGAATAAACTTTCGCATTAAGGTCTGCAAGACTTCGATTAAGTTAAAAGAAAGAATATTCAACGAACACATGAATGCATCTTCAGGGCTTTGAAAACTTCTGCAACCCCATGCACATTGAAATTAGACTTATACATGAGAAACGACGATTGCAAAGGGTATAAAAATGAGTTCTATTCAACGTCCAAAAAGATTAAGCCTTGACATCATGATTTTATTGTAAAATATAATGCCAAGACCCTACCCCAATAAAAGGCAAATTTCATTCATTGGCTCGGTCTACATTAGCAATTAATTAAATCGATAAGAATTCTAGAGAGAGACTCAACAGTAAAACAAATCCAGCTGTGTTTCTTATGAAGGAAGAACAGGAGTGACGTTAAATTCCAAAGAGCTGCAATGGAAAAATTATATAGGCGTATACTAGTTGATTATGTCTTCCCTGCAGACACCTTGATACTTCACAGTTTTCACGTTGTTGCATAGCCTACAGGGGCGAAACGTCTTTCCAAAATTTCTTTGATATTGACTTCCACAATTACATTGTTATCAATCGAGGCAACCGATTTGATCAGCATGTCAGACTAATGTGACAAGGGACATATTCTTTAGGGCACAAGTAAATAACCAGCGGTTATCCCCTCCCCCCCTGTAGTCAGTTCAGTTGCTTGGGTTTGCACGACTCTATACTGGTTACTGATAATTGCGCGAATTTATTTAAATAACTGAATTATTCCCTCGTTGTGTGGCGATGTATTTATTTGATGGTGCAAACTGAGCTTTATGGCATTGACACTTCATACGTGTTAGTGGACACATGCATGAAAAATGCATCACCTGAGGCTCGCATAGCTCTGTTTTGATTTCTTCGAATACCATCTTGTGTTAGTCAGTCCAGTGCCTCCAAGATTCACCCACTCGGGCTGTTTCTTTGGTCGGGTTCATGGGCCGGGGCTGAGGCCACGGTACTTCCTACCAAGATGGCTCTTCGGGATGTTAACACTAATCCAGTTGTATTGCCAGACTACGAATTGGTCAGGGGTACGGAGGTAAATGATTACACTACGGGTAACGTTTCATATTCTCTGAGCGTCATGCAGTACTATCGGGTCATTTGGTCAGAATAAAGTATTAACTTTTCTTAACTAGCGATATGGCTTGAGGTTGCCTGACCCGACGTTACTATTATGCTAAATCAGTGGCATTGAAGCCCCTGCCCAAATGGAAATATCCCCCGTGTAATTTTTTGTGTTTGTTATTTTTTTGGATGATATCTTTGAATATATCTTTGATATCTATACGTCGAGTCTGCATGGCCTCGTGGAAGGAGTTACTGTAATGCACGAGGGCATGCACGCGTGTGGTCTTGAACTTCAAATAACTGTAAAACAAATTCCCAATTGAATTGAAACGGCACATTTGTACTGACAGTGGCTGTTGTTACATGAAGGAAAAGTTCTAAAAGAAATCATACATAAGCCAACCAAGTTTGGGGCGGTGAAAGGCCTCTGAGAGTGAGATTGCCCAAAACAAACTGCCTTGAGGGGTGATGACACTAATATCTAAAACAAATAATAAGCGAATCGTGAAGCGAAAATGAAAAGTAGTACTGGAGTTAACTGTCTTGCTGAACAACGTTTTGGAGTTTAGAGATCTGTTGTACCCACTTTTTTGCTCACATTTATTGAAATGGCTAATGTTTTAAAATTTGTACTTTTTAAAAATCCGCTTAGCGTTTTAATACATTCCTTAATGCACACAAAAACATGTCGAGGTTTAACATGTTAAAAATTGGGTATAGTATAAGTGTTTAGAAATCTGTTTAATCTCTGAGCACAGTTATAAGAGTTTAAAATATCTAGAACAAAGGCAGAAATGCAATCTAATTTCGTATTAAATTTCATTTAAATAGTGGCTTTTAAACAGCAATAACTAAGTAACTGTTCGACGTCAGTGAAATTGTCGCTCTGACCAGGAAATATGCGTCGCTATGAAAAGCTTTGTGAATAAACATCTTTTTACAGTTTTTGCTTTAATTGGTCATAGAGAAAATATATAATAAGTATAGTTAAATAGTAAAGATAAAAGTTTTATCTGATTTATTTGCCCAATCTCTTCTCTGTCTCTGGGCTTTCTACGATACTGAACGCTTTTGAACAATAAGGGCCGATGATACGTGCACTGGTCATACTTTAGAAACTTCTACTGATGTGCAAATAAACCGTGTAATGTCAGAAATAAGTCTGCACTGAGTTTAATGTAACCTTTATTTGTTTTATTGTTATTTTTTGTTTTGTTTTGTTTTGTTTATTTATACTGAGTGTTGCTCGGAGAATCTAAAGAATATTTCTTAAGCCTTGGTTCATTTCTAAAGCTTCACTACCAGGGAGGCATAAACCCAGCATTTAGACGATCACATCCTCTCAAAGATCTTAATGGAATGTCTGTCTGCGACAACGACGTCACCTGCGTGATTGAAGGTCATTTCTATCGGATTGTACAGCCCTTCAGCTACTGTTGTTACGAATGCACCGCTCGAGTCATAATGCTGAATTGCGCAGTTTCCCGCTTCAGCTGAATGAACGGCAACATAGATGTCCCCGCTATCATCGCACAGAACACCAGTTGGCTTTGCAGGTCTGCTATTAAAAAATACCCCAACGCTGAACACCTCTTCACCATTGAAGTCAATGCACAATAGCTTCTTACCCTCGTACTGTGCGAAGATCAGGCTATCGTTCTTGCCAATTGCCACGTAATTGTCAATCTTGTCGTTAATTGCGCATGTAACGAACGATCCGTCCAGGCCGTAGACAGAAATGGTCTTCCTGCTTCTGTTAACCACTGCTAGTCTTTGCTTGTCTACAGCAATGCCAGTGTTGCTACTCTTTGAGAGTTCCTCTGAATCTTCTCTTGAAGTTGTGAAGCTGCGAATCGGCTGTAGGTTGTTGTCGAAAACTTTTACCTTTTCGTTGTCTGTGACGTAAAGTAGGTCATCGCAGGTCACTGCAACACCCCAAGGAGCTTTTAGATGATGCTGATCATCCCCCTGAGCAACTGAGGTTTTGTACTGCCCACTGGATTTAAACACCGTCAGCCGTTTTAAAAATGTATCTGTTACAACAATATCTCCATTGCTGAAACATGCAACACCCCAGGCAAAAGAAAATTCCCCTTCACCTGTGCCCTCCTTGCCGAACTCCTCCTTCAGTTGCCATTTCTCTTTGACGAAAATTTCTCCGAGATCTGCATCATTGCTGACAACATCATGACATTTCACCCCGATGAACGACTGGTCATACTTAACCGGTTCACACTTGAGTTCCGTCGGCAATTCCAAGTTGTGCATCACTTTCGGCTTGAGCTCCATAAGTTCGAAGTCATCAGCTTCGTGCATCAAGTTATTCACAGCTGTGACGATCTGATCCGCGCATTCCACTTGTTCACGGATGTGTGTCAGTGCATTTTCGAACTCACTGTCTCTGTCACGACCGATTATGTTCACTTTTTCGGTAAGGATCTCTACCTTGATTCTGATTTTAGCCATCTCCGCTTCTGCTTTTGCCGAAATGTTATTCAGAGCCCGAGCTATATTCTCTTGTAATCTCTTTCTAGCATTGTTGAGTGATCCTTCAGTGGATTCAAACTGCTGTTTAAGTTGCTCAAATTTCTGCAATTTGGCATGGACATTATCACGGAATGATTCGATGGAATCAGAGATTTTGGTGAAACTGTGTTCTCCTGAACGGTGTTCTGTTGCTGCACACATTGCACAAATCATCACATCGCAATCTTCACAGTAAAAACAAAAAGCGTAGTCGTTGTGTTTGCTACACTTCCTGGTGTTGGCTTCACCTGGCTTGGTTTTAGACACCGTCGCTTTGGGTACTTCGTCTAGTATTTCAATGATTTGGTGATTTTTAGTAAGTTTCCAACGCTGGTGCGCTTCCCAACAACTCCTGCAGATGTTCTCCTTACAGTCGAGACACCTTGAGACAGCTATCATACCCTCCTCACACTGTTCGCAAAGAAGCGATGGCTTTGACACCTCACCAAGGACCTTTTCCTGTCTGTTGAATTCCTCAACAAGAGAACTAAGGTAAAAACAGCCAGAAAGACCCTGCAATCCTGCATTGGGTATTTTTGTGTCTCTCCTGCAGACTGGACACGTCACCTTGCCTGTCCCTGGCTTCTGTTTGCTCGTCATCTCATCCAGACACTTCAGACAGAAACTGTGTAGACAGCCCAATATCTTGGGGTCCTTGTAGCGACAGCAGCAGATGGGACATTCCAGATGCCCCTTGCTGATCTTGTCCAGTACGGTTTTTGTTGCAGCTTTTGCCATTATTTGACAAATACGACCTTCAACGTAAATTGTCACAAAACAGTAGGTCACCAAAAATGGAATATTAAACTTGAGACGGCATTTTTAAGTAATAGCTGCCAACCATGTTAGATCAATTTGTCATAGAATGGGGAAAAAATGGGGGTGGATGCCACCCTTGATCATGACCTCGAATGTCAATTTCCGATCAAAGGTCAAATTAGGTAACATGATATAGCGGTTGAATTTTAAGAGCCTGGACTTAATTTTGTGTCTGGGCTTAGAGGTGAATGACACGAGGTACCCGGGAGCTGCGATTAGGATGGGAATAGTGGTGGGTGGCAGTTTTGATTATGAGCCTAAAGGTCTATTTGAGGTCAATAGTCAAATCAGGTAGGATGCACATTTTGAGTGATTTTTAAGCTGGTGAGCCTCATTCTGTGTATACCGTTTCAAGGAAAAAATTAGTTGTGTGACAAAAGAAGTAGCCAAAAGCGGTACTTTAAACCAAATCATGAAACATGTACGTGTTTGCATAACTCCTGCAAAGTATTTTTTCGAACGATTCACTGATTTTGTGATTTGTTGTCAGCAAGCAGTTTGCAGCAGTCTTGCATGAACTCGCTCCCTTCCGTTGCTGTATCCCTTCGTGGTGATCCTCCTTGCTGTCGACGGTTTAAGTTTATCAGTTTTGTTTGTGATTTTCTCCTGTTGTTTCCTGGTTTTTATTACAGCTTATCCATCTTGTCTGTTTTTCTGCTAATGATTTGCTCCCCCCACAGGTAATTGCAGCGTCGTCTTTTTCTCTGTTTATGTACTAATATTTCCAAATAGGTCACTTAGGAGACATTTTGTGGTAAACTTTTCAACCGTTACGGAGGCATCGGTCATTAGGGAGATATTTCAAGGAGGAAAATTTTTATCTCCCACATTTTGAGAGATGATAGATTAGGGTCTGAAAGGAAAACATGCATAGTTTGGCTAAGATCAGATTAAATATTGAATTAGGGGACGGTAAAGTTTGAAAAATTTTCCTATGGGAATGTCTCCCAAGTGACCCACTTTCAGTAATTATAATAACATTATTACCTCTTTTCTACAGGTACTTGCAGTGTTTTCATCTTCTCTCTTTTATGTACTAATGATACTATGTGATTTTCAATTTTCACACTTTTGTTGAATTCCCCTGAGATCATCGGTGACACTGTCTGAAAGACTGATAAATTTTTTGTACATATGAGCTCATTTTTTTCAAGATCGAGAGCCATTTGTCTGAAATGCGGTTCGTTTTTCATGCGAATTCAAATTTCCACTCTAAACACAAATCATAAGAAAAATTCTGATTGATTTTTTGTGAAATTAATTTTGACTCTTTTGGCCGATTTTACCCCTTTTGGCAGCCCGGGTTTTTTTACAAACAAACTCAACGCAAATCAATAGAAAATTCTTTCACCAAAAAAATAAGTATTATTACAACCAAAATTGTTTCAGAATTTTTCTAATGATTTGCGTTTAGTTTCGTTGTGAAAAATTGAAGTAAACTGCTGGCGACCTTTGGTTTGGACCATTTTTTTTTTTTCAATTATTTTGTATTTTTGTTTACTGTTTTTATTTTGGGAACTTTTTAGGGCATATTGTTTTCAGATGTTGGTTATTTATTTCTTAGATTATTTCTTTTATAAATGTTTTAGAGTTTGTTTTGTGTTTTACCCTTTACATTTTGATATGAAAATGCTGTTCGCCCGTGATTATTTATTTTTGGTGAGATTTATTTTTGTGGCTAATAACTTTTAATTTTGTTTAATTAAATATTTTAATAAGTTGTTTCTCAAATGGTTTTGTTCGTTGTTTTGTGTTTTATTATTTAGATTTTTGAATAAGAAGATTCTGTTTGCTCGTAATCGTTTATTTTTGTTTAAATTAATTTTGACCCTTTTGGCCGCCCATAGAGAGCATGGCGCTAGATTAAAGGTCAAATAATGTTTGCTGGTCATTTATGAATTTATTTATGTATCACTTATTGCATACCAACAGCTTTTCAACATCTTAAAAATATCTGTTCATTTTCGTGTGAATCTAGGAAGCTACGATATTTGCTTTTTATGGTACAAAATAATACAACATACCACGCGAGTTAAGTCGCGGCCGCGAGTTAAGTAAGTCGCGGCTGCGAGTTAATTAAGTCGAGGCCGCGAGTTAAGTAAGTCGCGGCCGCGAGCTAAGTAAGTCGTGGCCGCAAGATACCAGCAACAACGGAAGAGAAACGCACTTTCGCAAAGCGCACTCTCCGTTTTCTCATTACATACTTTCTCATTAGAGTGTTCATGGTATTCTTCACCATTCACAAGTAGAAAATGTCAGGGACAAACCGGCAAAACTGAAAACAAAAACTCTAAAATGTTGACTTTACTTCCAACTTCTGACTCGCTTACTTTGGAGATACGTGACAAAAACAGGCAAAAATTTGGCAGAGAATGGATTTTTATAGGGTGCAAGTTAGCAAAAGGGACTTTGAGTGTTTAAATTCTTTTCAGTATGGAAAACAGGGGCAAACAGCTTTATCTGAACTTGATGTTGATCGATTACTTTTGGGGTCCACCTGCACGAGTCAAGAGCCATTTTACTGGCTTCTGTCGCTATAGTGGATTTAGTGCGCATGCGTACAACTAAGTGAGGGGCATGAAAATACGTGCGCTGGCCTCAGGTAAATCAACTTCCTCCTCCTCAATGCTATGTTCTTCCCAGACGTCTTCGCTTCTAGACTTTTTTGTGTGATGTACAGTACATGAAGGGTGTACGCTCTTTTTAGACGTGTGCTGTACATGTATGTGTTCATAATTATGTACATACTGGCCTAGGGTGCGTTGATTAAGTACCGCCTCCTACGTCATCGTTCACACATGCATTATGCAGGATATTTAAATTGGTTGATGACGACAATTCCATTTTCGCAAAAGGCTTGTTCAGCCTGGACAAAAGAGCCTAAAATTTTGTTCTCTTTGAGACTTAAGAAAACATTGGACATGTTTTGTTAGCAAATATATGTGAAGAATTACAACAGTACATGGTACTTGTGGGATAAAATCACAATTTTTAAATCCGTTTTAGTGCAGCTTTAAAATAGTTGATTGAACATGGTTGCCTGCTATTACCAAAGCATGCCCTGAAAAAGAAATCTACAGTACTTTTACACCTTTGCTTGACCAACTGAACCCCTTTTAAAATTCGCTCGTCGCCCCACACCCGAACAGGGCGCTGCATGGGAAGGGCTGATGGCTTTGTACTGATGTGACATGGCTACTACGTGCACGACGTCCAACCACGAGGTTATCACTTCCTGTAGTGTTAGCGAAGCCTTGTTTGAAGCTTTTGGTTAGACATGCAATGGATATGTGTCGGTGTATATGATAAAATCATGGCCTTGGTTCAACCATGGTAATTTTTGCCCTTATTTAAGAACTATCATTATTCACGTGTCTTTGGGCGATACTTTCAAATCATATAGTTATTTTGATTAATTTGGATGAATGAATAACGCGTAGTAAGAATATTTTCAGCAATGAGGAAGAAAACGAATTGATAACCGCCACACTGAACGAGCTTGCACGCTTTGCAAAAATTCCCACTATGCTCTTCGCGTCATTAGCTGTGATCGGGGGTGACGTATTTCCTACACTAAAATCTGTGGAAGCCACCAGCCCTTCCTAGTGCCCGAGCGACGAGCGAAGTCTTAAAAGGGATTTGAAAGAATAAGAACTTCGGTTTGTGCGGCCTGCGGGTTTCATGTGAGCAATGTACATGTATATTGCATTACTGAATGGTGCAGGCACTACGGCAGACGCACAGTGTCAAAGCCCACAAAACATTTATGACAGATCGATCAGTTCCTTGTTCACGCTCTATAGGGCGCGACATGGTTGTTCAATGATCAAGCTATTTACTGATTTACACATAAGTGTTAATTTCTTGGAGTCACCCACCTGTGCTGTAGGCACGACGTGAAGCTCAGACTAAAGGATAAATTCTTTGTAGGCCCGACAACAGACGCTATTAGTTGGAAAAAAACGTACGAACATGAGCTGCAGATCCGAATGGTGACGGGGATTTCTATTGCTGTTTAAGCATACATGTAACGCTGAGGCTGTGCGACCGTCGGATAGAAGACCTCATTGCTCACAATGGGAAAAACCAGTTGCGACATTTAGAACACGTGTAAGCATCCGACCTAAACTTGTGCGGTTGATGAAAGCTGGTTCAAAGTTCAATGTTACCACAGGGGTGTGCACACAGTGAATGAGAAGGGCGGAAAGGGTATGTGATGGAGCAAGTAACTGGCGGTTATTTTAACGCGCTGTGGCTGGAAGTTTAGGTAGGTTGCGGTCTACTGTTGTCGACCTAGTCTGTTTCATTGGAAACGGAAGCAAGACCAGTTTATAAAGGATGAGTTTTGGAGTTTATTTTACGCTAAAATATCCTCCAGGGGTAAAAAAAAATGTATCGAGTAACATACGATCTGATTTAGAAAATAAAGAAACTAAAGGGAAAACATTGGAACATGACGTGTATATGTGTGGATCAAACCCAATACGCAATGAGCCTGCTGAAAAAGTATGCGCATTGATTAGCCCATCACGTCCGCAACAGCCGACGATATGTGAGTGGAAATAGGAAGCATTACAATATAGATAGGCAATAATATCTTATGCGCTGCCACAACTATAGAATATGGAGGTCGCTATTCCGTTACACTTACTATAGCCATTTCGTATTTCAAAGCTTTTAATGTCATTAATCGTGCTGAGTTTACTGTTTCCCACGGGGTAACTCAGTGTATAGAGATATAAGACCATACATACAAATACCACATTGCTAGGCCTTTAATTATTTCTTTATTAATTTATTCATTTATCGGGGTTTTTTTGTTGATTTTTTCATTATGGATATTAGTTGAGGTTGTAAATGAGACATCATTTTAACTCAGATTTGGAGATCAGCGCTCAGTTTCTTGTTTTCACACCAGTCATTATTCTTTAATAAAAATCACATTCAACTCAATATTTTGATTTAAACAACTACAATTTAATAAAATATATACCTTTCTTTAATAATGTATAAATCACCTTTCATAAACAGCAAATGATTAACATTAAGATTATGTTCATTATTAACCAAAGGTTATGATCATATATTGGCCACTATACAGAATGACAATGTTTAAGCTTGCGGTATTTTACAAAAACTTGGACTTGGAACTGTCCCAATAGAACTGTCAGAACAGAAAAACTCAAACATGCAGTCTGAATAAAGCGTGTGGACACTATTGTAAGGAAGTCACTGTTTATTAATTAAAACAAGATCAAGCAAATCAACAGGGAGGTGTTGTGTTTTCCCCAAGATTGTTGGCTTTATATTTAGCAGCACTAATTTTAACGTGATAATTGTTAATAAAATATTTCAAAATGTTAGAATAAAGGAGATGTTTCCAAAAAGTTACCAATCGTTATAATTGTAAACAGGTTTTAAAAAGCATAACTTTCGATTCTGGTTTTATTTTTTATTATACTTAAATCTTGTTCATTTTTGTTTATTAGTTTGGATTTATGACCTCCAGTTTATAATGAACATTATTCCCTTTCAAAAAGAAGAGAATTTTCACTATTTTTCCTATTCCCTAAGCCTATTTTGAGGAAAGTAATTGTTATGAAGCTGATTTCTGAAGTGTGATGTATAATGGAGATGTTCTTCCAGTGTCATGGATGGATTAATTAATTTCCTTCACATAAATAACAAAATGACCAAGTGGGGATGTGAGTACTCACTGTGCCCACGCAATTAAAGAAAGTAGACCTCATTAACATGTTACAACAATTTCTTTAGCATATGCAACCCTCCCATTTTATGACTTAGTGATACTTCCACTCTGTACCGTAAACACACAGCACACACTCTGGTTAAAAATCGTTTTACGTAACACGTTGAGTCTTTTATGTTTGCACGATCAGATTAGAATTACACGAAAAGGTGTTGAAAGCTATGAAGACTTTGTCTCTCTGGTTCAAACAAACAACAGTGAACAAAATTCAGGATATCGCATTTTGGAATTAATTGTCATCAAATATTAAAACACTCGATGTGACCGCATAAAATATCTATAACCAATTTTTATTTGCTTACTGATATAAAAGATTTTGGACTTTTTAGAAAACTTAATATTTGACTTTTCTGTTCCCTTTAGCAGACGTTCACATACTGGAAATTATTTACAACATTCAGGCGATTTTGAAAAAGCTGTTGGTTATTTATTTAGCATTGATGTATATCTCAATGTACATTATATCTCAGTGTACATTTTGAAGAGAGTACATGTACTTCTACATTGATGTACATAGTATGCATATGTAAGCATACACCCCATGTACATGTCCATATACATTCCGTTGTACTGCATGCAGCTTACTTTAGTCAGCACTGAAAAAAGGAAGTAGTACACAAGTACATTCACGTACCGATGCACAACAAAACCTAGCTTAATAGGGTTCAAAGTTGACGCAGTGAAACGAAGAGTGCGCTTGCCCGATTACGGAAGATAATAAAGGACAATATATGACAAATAGCGTTGAGGAATTAATTGTGATAAGTCTCTCTCAAACCCCAGCCCTTCTATGTTCAAGTAGAATTATTGTTCTTGCACAGTTATTTAATAGCAATATGTACTAATGACGTATCACTGTATTTGGGCTAGAATGGGGTCGTCGTATAATCGTTTTTTTGCACGTTGACGCCATAGGCATACGGACCCAGCTTCAATGTGGCAGCTTTACACAATCAATATAGCCGGTTGAGTGATTCCCGTGATTTTTTGCGGGTTCTGCGTTAAAGCGATTCTGCCGCGATCGTACAAGTTGCCAGTGAGAGTTTCTGCATATCTTTGGCGGTAGCGTGCCAAGAGCGGATGCCAAGAGTGGGAGAAATATCGCACACGTGCAAGTTACATTTGATTAAAAGAAAGTTAAGGGCACAATATTACCGTTTCCAATTGTTGAGGGTAAATTCCCTGGAAGATTCGAAAAGACAGTTACACAAAACAACTGTCTTTCCCACACTAAATAACTGTAGTGATATTTTTTTATCACAGTGTGTCCACTGATGACCCCATTCTATCTCAACAATGCATTGCAGTAAACACCGTTGTACGTCATTAGCACATGAGCTGTTGATTGGATGGTTCCACATGCATGTTGAGTGTTCACTCACAAGATGCTTCTTACAAGGCATATAAGATAATTCTGTGTTGTATATTTCAGACAGAAAAGTGACGTTCTAAGCAGACATGGAATACATAAAACGAAAAAAAAACTTTCACACGTTACATATTAATTCATTTTAAAGACATATTATTGTGAATCCCATTTATGTAAATCAAGGGATACGAAAGCATTTTTTATAAGCTTAGCTGAGTGACATCATACGATATACAGCCAGTAAGAAAATAATATAGTTTATTCTAATTACACTATGTTCGTTGAATTATTTTCTGCATTAAGCTGGAAATTAAAACAGTAATACATTAAGTCTCCGTTTTATGCACAGTCCTCCCCCAGCACTGCAGCGATCCTTTGGATTGAATCATTTGCCAGAGTAATATAGGTTTTCCCGGCCGAATTCGTAATCTTCCCGGTCAAATTCATGGCTGTTCATAAGTATTCTAACGATTCATTTTCCAGCAGACTACTCCCATGTTTCTTTTTGATACGGCAGAACCTTCAATTATTCGATTGAATAATGTATAACTGTCATTAGATTTCCCGTTGGATGACTAAAATGAAAAAATCGTCCCAGATTTTACTTTTGTGTTCGTCTATAGGCAATCAATCGCATTGTGAGCCTTCAGATAGGAAAACTTCAATGTAAGAGGATTATGCGGCAAATTAAGATATGTATTGAACGGAAAGGGAGATTACAAGTGTGTCCAACGTATTTACTTGAATGAAATTATATGTCTCAAACAAATTACTCATCAAAAATACAGTACAATACAATATGGCGTACAATAACACGCATTCCATAACTCAGCCGTGCTGTAGTTTGTACAAGCGTTGATGGGTAGGTGACGCGCAAACTTGATTGGACCATAGAGATCCTTAGACTTATAATCATATTTCTCAGTAAAGTTTACCGTCGGTAATATTTTTTAGGTATATCAGTGTTTAAAATGTAAAGCAGGTTGTTTTGTGGGGTCAGAATATTAACGGTACGCTGATAACAACAACAACGCATCGCCGGAATACAGTGTTTGCCTTCAAACTCAGCGGAAGATCTTAACGGATCGTCTATCAGCCATGATGAGGTGGCCGCTGGGACGGTCATGCCTAAGGGGGAGAAAACCCGGATGCTACAAGACCAACATGTGTACCGTCAGCAGCATAGTGGTGTATTTCGGCACCGCCCTCTTTGCCGCGTTCATAGAAAATACCGACATAAATGTCGCCCACTTCATCACAGCATACTCCAGTTGGCGCAACCATGGACGGACAAGCTTACATTAAACATCTCAGTACCAGACAAATCTACGCTCACCAACCTGCAACCTTTATAGTCCGGCAGACTAAGTAGATTTTTTCTACTTATCGCCAAAAATTCAGGTCGAAAGGCGAGGGAGATCTTTTTGATGAGAGATCCATCCGCCTTCTCCAGATATACAACGTTTCTTGCAATGCCAACAATTGCTATTTGTGTCTCCATGTCGACAGCAATGCCTGTGGAATGACTCTTGGGCTGTTCGTGGGAATCGCCTGGTTGGAAGTTTTGGAACTTTTGCAGATGGGCATCAAACACATGCACGTCCTGACCATCTGTGACAAGGCGCAGGTCATCAGAGGTTACAGCAACACAACACGGTCGGGACACCTGATCTGAGCTCAGAGTGGTCTTAAACCGTCCAGTTGGTGTGTACGCTTATTTTGTTCTCCTTTAAATCTATTATGTCGCCATTTGGAAAGCAACCGACGTCATGTCTATGGACGGGATTTCTGCCTCGTGGTCTTCCAAATGTCTTCATAAACCGCCACTTTTCTTCATGGAGAAGTTTTCCGAGACCAGTGTAACGTTCGATGTTGTGACATCTTATTCCACGAATTAAATCCAGTGATGGGCCTTTTCAAATGACAAGTCCTCGAGTCCCAAGTTACCCATTGCTTTCGGTTTCCGTTCCGAAACTTCGAAGTTGTTATCTGTTTTCATCTCGTTGTGTACTGCCGCTGTGATCAACTCGGCACGTTCTATTTTTTCCCTGTTGCTTCTGATTGTTTCTTGGAACACATTGTCTCTCACTTGCAATGTTTGAGAGACAACTTTCTGAGGCGCTGGCATTCATCTTGGATTCGGGCAATTTGGGATGCTTCGTGTTTTGTGATGTCGCAGAGCGCTCTATCAGACATTACTTGCAATCTCTGCCGCGAAAGTTCCATACAGAGCTCGATTTTATTCATCCGTTCCTTTTCTTTTTTCAGATACTGGAAGACATTGTCTCATACTCGCGGTAGGATCGCGCTGCTTGAGAATCGTATTGCATCTGTGTCCTTGCTTCAAGTTGGTGAATGTGGCGCACTCTGCACACGCTACGTTGCACGCGTCGCAGTAGTGAGACACGTCTTGTTCACGATTTTCATGCTTCATTTCCATCGTTGCATGCCCTTTATGAGCGTCATCACCAATTAAAACAATACAATAGTCCTTTGTGTTCTTCAAAACTTCATGTTCCTCAAGACACGTCTTGCATTTGCTCTGATTTGCTTGAGCACCTTTTTCACACTCGACGGCTGACACAGATTTCCCCTCCAATATTTTTTCCTGCCTGGTGACTCCGTCTACTAGAGAAATGATGGCGAAACTGTCCGCAAGACCTTGTATCCCGGAGCTGGGAACTGGCGGGGTTTTTTTCCCTACAAACTGGACACGAGAGACTGCCTTGCTGGCGTTGCCTGCTCACCATATCGTCCAGACAATTCAAACAGAATGTGTGCATACAGGCTAGGCACTTCGGATCCTTGTAACGACAGCAGCAGATTGGACATTCCAGATGTCCCTGTCGGATTTTTTTCCAGCACAGGTTAAGCTACAGCCTCCGCCATGTTTTTGGATTTAGCCTAAAACAAGAAAGAATTGTCAAGAGTTTTGTCAATTAAGTCAATTACTTAGTCATTTAATCATTTGAGATGTGTTCAATTAGAACTTTGTCAGTTAATTAATGCGTCACTCGCCTGGGTTAGGAGACGCTTAAACTATCCAACCATTGCTATCCTCGGGTACGCATTGTTGTAAATAATTCAAAGAAGCTGTTGGACCCCAGAAGAACTAAAACGTTGAACTAGTATAGTCTCTGACGCAGCGGTGTACAACCCAAGACAGAATGCTGGACACTCAACTGTGTCTACACATTTATTCTTCGTAGTTGTTCAACACAAAGCAAGCTAGAATGCTCCATGTGAAAAAGACCTTGATATGTGCGTGTATGCTGATGTGGTTCAATATTAACGACGATTTGAAAAGGTGCCATCCTCGAACGAAGATCGAGTGCGTTGTAAAGAAGTCATTTCGTATTGATATTGATCAATTCACTTTACCGAAAGATCTTTATCTTAACTGTTGAAAGTACGCACAACTGGCACACAGCAAGTTTGTGAGAGTCAGGACTGTTATTTCTATTTAATACCACATGAGATAGCTATCAGGATCATGCAATCTACATGGAATTATTTTGGTGCACATTATAGGGTTTTTACCATTACAATGCACGTAGTGTAATCTCGTGTCAGTTAAATCGGAACCTTTGACTGTCCGCCATAAACTTTGATCAATGAAGTTAATAATATAGTGATAAAAAGAAACGAAAGGTCAAGAAACATACTTTAATCGGAAACAGCAGTAGGCCTATACACCCCAAATATCAAAGTGACTGAACAGCTGCAAACTTCACGGGTCAGTTTATTCAGGTAAATGTAGCAATAAAATATAACAAAATGATAATTTTATCCCAACCCCTTCCTACGCGTTATGATAGAAATGCTTATATAGAGCGTTGCGACGTGTCTCACTGATGGATTATGCGTCAGTGCGCCTGGACAGTTAGTACATAGCTGCCTGTTATACTGTACACTTAATGCATGAGCAGCCATTTCGGTTTCAATGTCTGAAGTTGGAGCTACTCCATAGTTCCGTTTACAGCTCTGACTATGAAATGTAAAGAGCGTCCTCTAAGCCAGCTATAGCAATAATGTGATTGTCAGCGTTTGAACGTTCCGGCCAGGTTGGGGGCGCTGCTGTAGTGTCTGGATCTTAACACTGGCAAGACGTAATGCATGAAAGTAGGTGACTTCTGCGAGATCACTGGTGAAGTGCCAATATCCGCGTGTTGAGGCGACATGAGTGACATCAGTCACAAACACTCGTCAGACACTCAGAAAGGTCTGGACGAATTAAATGTCTCTTTGTAAGACTTCAACATTAGCTGTTGACTTAATTTACGTCAAAGTGTCTGTTCGTTGATAACGGGCTTCCACTGGCTCCGGGTTATCGACATTTTGCTCTGGACATATAGCCTGCTTAGGGCAGAAAAAGGAAAGAAAATCTACATCAAGCAGACAAAATGCACAGAAATTCCCCTAATCTATGGGTTATCGTTTTTTTTCCTGGCCTGTTTGTAGTCGATCATTCGAAAGATATTCAAATTGGGCGTAAATCTCGGGGGATGCATGTATGCCCCATATTTTTTGACAAGGCAATGGGCTGGCCATGAGATCATCCCCACACACTTTTTTCATGGTGGAGAAGATGTAGATTTTGAGGTATTTTTGGAACTTGTAAACAATAAAAGAAAGAGAAAAATGACAAAACCTCTTAAAACGCCGTTTTAAAATGTAGGGTAATGGATGTATGTATACATCATCTATACATCTGTGACATTAGCGCCCCCTGGTGTCATGTGGGGGCCAGCAGACAACCCCTCCCCCCTCTGATTTTCAAATTTCCACAGCATTCCAGGGTCGTCCCCAATCTCCCCGGTCTCTGGAAAAGATTTGTACTCCACTGTAAAGATCTTTCCATATATTCATGCTAAGGGGGATGAAGACCTGGATTTCTGACTGAGGGGGAATCAAATATTTCCATATTTGGTGGTTAAACAAAGCAATGGAAAAGAGAGAAAATATTCGATGTGGTAGTTGGGGCGATGTTCAGTCTACCCTAGAGATGATTTTATTGGATCACGTCCTCTCAATGTTAATATTTTCCTATGCTGCCCATACAGATGTTCGTATGGGGGATAATGGATGAGGCTTAATGTATCTGCAGGTCGGTCAGCAGCACCCTCAGTGACCTAATATTACCGGAGCAATCTGGCTAGATGATGGGGATGAGGGAATAAAATCCCGAGCAGGTGGGATAGGTCAATAAATGATTCAGAAAAGATTCCAAGAGCAAGCATCCCTCTTTTACCGTGCATGCATTTTATGCACGGTAATATAACCATGAGGATGTCAACTAAGGCTCTTCCGGAATATCAATCTTGAATTTAACCCAGAAATTTCA
This sequence comes from Acanthaster planci, assembly GCF_054643075.1. Lineage (NCBI taxonomy): Eukaryota > Metazoa > Echinodermata > Asteroidea > Valvatida > Acanthasteridae > Acanthaster > Acanthaster planci. The sequence continues at coordinate 11,208 of NW_028257737.1, read as the reverse complement.
ATTTCAGGATATTTAAAGAATGTACATCACTTCACGTCACCATTTGATTAAGAAATTTCGATCAGTCTATATATCTGAACTTTTATTTGACAGCAAAAGGCTCCCTGGATTGATAATAGGGCTAGGCCTATATTGTAAATATCTGACGTGCACGAGGCTTAGCCTCATACTTTTTTAGTTTCCCCTGGTTTAAATTGTTTTCTGTTCAAAAGGCATAGGAAGCGAAGATTTCAAAAGCCAACTTTCTTAAAAATTCTATTACGAACTTATGAGATTGGACGGTAGTAAGGGGGAGCCGGTATTCTTGCTTGCATAAGATGCACGTGGGTGTTTCAAAAAAATTCCCAATCATAAAATGACCAACGGGCTTTCCTTTCTCTGAAATTGGCATGCCTTGACGTAAGAGCGGTTTCACACTGAGGCGCACTGTCGCCATTGAAACCAGGATATTTGTCGCCGAACAAACTAAGACTTTAATTTCACATATATTAAACACTTTAACGTGCTTTAAACATCTTGTAGCGAAGATAAATGCATCATACCAATGCCTGTAATATACCATATATCGTAGAAAAGTTAGGCGGTGCATTTAAAAAGACTTGCAATCGAACTCGACAGATAACCCCTTTCCAAATTAAAATCCTGTCTGACATGTCTTCTTCTTTTGTTTTGTTTTGTTTTTTCCTTGTTTGCATAATGGATTCAGAAGGTTACAATGCAGCTAATATTACTTAGGTTCAGTTTTGTGTAACATAAAGAGTCTATCTGGAAATAACTCAAATTATAAGGAATTTGAACGCCAAACAGTATCACTTTGCAGCTTAAACGCGCTTATCAGCCAGATGCGTACCACGATATGAATTTGGCTGGTAAGCTATTTGGAAACGGGTTGCCTAGCCCTAGCCCGTTCCTGAAATTGTCACTGATTACTGCGCGCAAATTCAGCGGCGACAGTCTGGACGTTTCCAATAAAGATTGACTATGCGAAAAATATTAAGCGATACATATGGAAAGGCAGCGCTGTGTTTCCATGGCCTGTATGGGGAAAATATGCCAGCTTGAACGTTTCTGTTCCCATTTTAAGTAATTTCTTCAGAATAGCGTCTTGGGTAACGCGTCCCCGTCATCCTGTTGCTGTACTGCCAATAAGATTGGGCTGATCTCTCTGCTGGCGTGATGGCTTGGAGCCGTCAGAGTCTCCTGATATCTCCTCCTGATAATGCGTCTGTCCGGGGCATATCAGCAGTTAATGGGAAATCTATGTATGTCACTCCAGCTGTCTGAAGGAGATCATCCCGGTCAAAGACATACAGCATCAAAAGTTTCCTCGGTCGTCTACAGGTTGGCCGCGTGTACTTGTTTCAGTTTTTGTGGGTTCATTTTGGGCGAGATGTTCGTCTTTTGTCATAAATGTGTGGCAGTCAGGCTTCAAGTCACTTTTGATTTTTTTCATAAACACTTTATTAGATTATTTTTCCTCTCGTTTATTTTTATTGCCCTGCACTGTTAAAAAAAGATTTCTGTCAAATAACAATAGATTCTATCGTCAATTGGCATTACAGAAGTTGCTTTTGGACAGCACATTGTACTGCCATTTTTTCTGCGTTTTACTAACAGGAGATTCTTAAAGAAGTGTATTAAGGACATTGTGAGAAAAATATTATTCGCACTTACGGATTACTAAACTGTATTAACGGATTAGTAATCCATATGTTGTACTGCTTGACTAAACTTCCTTTCAATGGGCCCGAGCGGTACCAAGAGAGAGTGCCGCTGCGATATCTTAACAAAGCAGGTCCCTTTGGTACGTAGGAACTCCACTTTGCTGGTTCCCGAATGACAGTGAGTTGCAGTGGCGTTGCGTACACGTCTGGCCCTTTCACTCTCCACTAGTACGGCTCTTTTCGACCGATGAGGGGATGCTAGGGGGTGCCTAGGATCATTATTTACAAAACCGTACGTACGAAATAGTAATCCGTATTTACTTTATAGTAATCCGTACGTACGAATTAAATTTTCTCTTTCCATGTCCTAAATACACTTCCATACGAATCTCCTGTTAGTATACAGAGAAAGCTGACAGTAGAGTGTGCCATCCCAAAACAGCAACTTCTGTAATGCCACTTGACAATAGAATCAACTATTAGTTAACATACATTTTTCACCAGTGTGGTGCTATTTCTATCTGGCCAATTATGGATTGCTTTGTAGTCTTTCCTGGTTGCTTGATTTCCTCCAGACCCCTTTAGCCCCTTGAATTCCATCTCAATTTCTTAATGTGTTGAAACTGTTTTTCTTTAAGGACTTAGGATGTATCTTTTGGTGACTATCCCACAGCATGAGCTCGATTGTAAACTCGGGACATACAACTACTCAAAACTATGACATTAAGGGGTGCTTGCTCGCTATATCTCTCAATTGTTAATTGCATCGTAAATCAAGAAAGGTAATTCAGAATGTAATCAAGGAGTCAAACGACATTTGTGCATCATCACATTATATCCTTCTTACGAGACTGAGAGAACAAAAATGCTTGGAAACCACATTCAGATGATGAAAATTTGGGAGGCCCTTACTGACGTTTTACTGATCATTTATTTGGGGTCCTTCCTTCTGGACAACGACCTTCCACGAAAAACACTTCCGCAGCTACTGGTAATTTTTGTAGTGACGTGACTATTACCACGATCCGAAAACGTGGGAAGAGGAGACGGCAAGATGGGACCGACCGTTTATGTTGTCAGTAGGATGAGAAAAATGGCAAAGCCATGGAGGACACAAGAAGAAGATTGACTGTTTTGAGAAGGCCTGGTCCAAATTGCATCCGGTTTTCCCCGTGGAAATGCTGAAAAACAAGCTCATCTGCGAGGTTTGCTCTTTAATCGTTTAGAAACCTTTTCCTGTTTGGGTAGATAGAATCTTTAAGTCGTTGATACTGTTTATCAATTTAATATACTACAAACATAATATTGAGCCTACCAACTTTATAAATGCATATTTTCTTAACTTTATCAGGTGGCTGTCAGGAAATAAATATCTCTCATGTCATTTACAATTACCTTTGTTTACATTTTCGAAGATGTCTGACACTCGTTATGATCAAGACAGTGATCAAGGCATACCTTCTTATTCTTAATTAAAAATCTTTAACTATTATATTTCCCCATTAATTCATTATCTTGAGAATAACTCAAGATAAATGTACCAACCCAACTTCCATTTTCTCAGCTGATTCCATTATTACCTGTCTCCTGGTTCATGTTCTTGAAATATTCTTCAGTATTACCAGCAGTGGTTCCATAACTCCTTTCCAGTAATGTGTCACTGATTTTGCTCCACTGATTGGCTTTTAAAACTGTTCTTATGTTGCACTAATAACGAATCATTGCAGTAGAATAATAAAATCATAACGCACGAATGCATACTAAATAAAAAATTGCTTCAAATAGTAAACCCATTACGTGTTAAATTAAGCTTAATATATATGTTTTGAAAATGGCAATTTTTTAATTGGACTACAGTGTACTGACTTCAGGCCGCTCTATACAGTGCTTGCAAGGGCAATTTTTGTATGAAAGGAAAGGAAGCGGGAACGATTGAAGCTGTAGGAAATTATCGAGAAACGTGAGATCAACTTGCAATGTTCGCATATAAGACGTTCCGATGTGCAAATGCGAATGTGTTTGTATCTGATTGTCACTTTTAGACTCAGTGTCTTTTATAGCATTCGTTTGAACAGTTTACGAGCGATTTCCAGTTGCGAAATTCCGCACAAACTCGAAGTCTTCTTATCAACGACATACCAAAGGAAGAGGCTGGCCTGTATTCCAGAGAGTTAGTGGACAGTTCAGTGTCACTTCAGTCCACCTCGGCCACTAGTGATCACAGAGCAGATCCGCCTATCGCCAATCTATCGGGGAGCGTGCGACTGCAGCACTCTCTCCCAGATCTGCCGTTCCGTGCCTGTTAATAACTTGACACACAATACACGTATGTTTAGTCATTAATTTTCTCTGTCACTGCGGATGGGTTTTTCTTTGCTAAATTCATCCCAAGGAGCCTCTTGATTTGAAATCACGGCCTTCCGTATCTTGCTCCCCATCTCTAGCTAGTCCAGTATGTCTGGAGACCTTATTGCTTCTAGCAGCCAAGTTATATACACCATCCTATTAAGGCGACATCCATAGGGATGAAAACAAAAGCCTTTTCCCGAATTTTAGAACTAAGGCATCTGTATAAATACCTCCCTTTTGCTCGACGTTTGTACACAAATCTCAAAATTCAAATATCAATTTCATAAAGAAAAATTATAAATCGTAATTGAGGCATCAATAAGAGCGGACAATCTTTTTTAAATGCAAACCTTTCGCATTGGTGAGCTTTGATGTTGAAATGAAGATTGACTGGTGGAGAGTTTGCTTATGCTCCATCCATCATGATTTTTCGTTTTAGACTCCCGCTAGCATAACACGAACCATTCATCATCGGACACTTCGCAACTCGGTCAGCCGACATCCTATTAACGGAGGATCTTTCCCTCTCTTTTTCTCCTAAAAGCTAAGATGCTCGGCTGAAAGCCGTTTTAGTGTCAGCAACAAGCAGCAACAAGCGTTAGTGCCCTTTTAACTGGGGCTTGATTTGCTGACAGACTGCTGGAAAGGTCGTTACAATGTGTCTCCAGCTTTATGGATCAGTTTTTCCCTTTGAGTCACGTTTCCACATTGTGAATAAGTTCAGGTTCTATTATTTCGTTTCAGTCGGGCAGCCGAACCCTCTCACGTCTTTTAAACTGCAAAAACGCCCTCTAACGTTTGCGGGAAGAGAACTGGTTTGAAATCCGACTTGTCTAATTGTTCCCTGAGCCGTATGTAAACAAGTAGCATCTATAGTGCGAAGCACGTCTTACGGGGTGACACCACAACAGCTAGAGCAGCCTAGAGGGCAACGGAGGAACAGAAAAATGGTTCGCTGTTGGAGGTCGAACCATTTTATACATTGCAGTTTATCGGGATGCCCTTTCTTTCAGCCTATTCCAAACTGCTCATCCAGCGCACACTCTGACGTAGCAGCGGGCCCCTCAACCTCCACTACTGTGATCTCGAGTACAACTACTAAACAAGCAGATGACGGCAGCGAACGTTCAGGAATCACTCAGTTTGTTTTGCAGTAAATCTGCCGAGTGATTTGCTTGATTGCTTCGCGTCTACGGTCACGTTCGCGGAGCAACAACCGGCTGCCATTCACAGAAAAAGCTTCCAGATTTTTATTCAGACACAACCAGTTGTCTCAACGGGGATTCGGTGCGGGAGGTAAATAAGCAATCAACCTCTCGTCTGCAAAAGGAAAAAAAATTGTCAACAGCTTACTCACGGGGAGACTGGTGCGTCATGAACGTTCTTACGTCAGCGCACCGCGAGGAAATCTGACAAGATATCAACAAATAAGACATATTCTATTCACTTCCCTGCGTTGGTTCCTTCGATCCGTTCTTCTGGTGGCAAAATTATTTAAGCACTTTAAATCCAACAGTTCAACTGACAACCTCGTATTTGCATTTTATTGCTTCTAGAGCACCATAATTATATCATAAACCTGGTTCTTTAAATTCCATTGATAAAAGTATGTTCTTCAAGCTGTACCAACTTTTACGATTGTGTACTTCACAGTGCACTCAAGTCCAAAATGCACAGATGAATTGAAGTCCAGTTCAATAAGCTGAACATTACCCATTCTGCTTTAACTTATCCCAAATAGCAAAACAAATCTTTAACCCAAGTTTATCTTAAACCGAAAGTTGCTGCCTGTATTGCTTCGCGATCCTGGTACCTCATCGTGGAATTAACAAATCATCAATATACCCTATGGCTTTCCCTCATTCACATCAACAGGGAGTAACCCCACGCGTAGGTAGACCAGCCGCAACGTGTAAAATTTGTCTCTGAAACTCAGCCCTGAACGGTGCACGATAGATTCACGCAACTTTCGCCGATCATCCTGGCAAGTCATAGTGAAATTTGCCACCGTATTCAGAGCAAACTGAAAACAGGGAAGCTGTTGTGAAGGGACCAAATCGTACCCAAGGAGCAGAGAGGTAACATGGGCGGGGGAGGTGTAAGTTAGAGGAAACATCACACCCTCTTTAGGTCTTCCTTACTTGCAATGCAGTTAATTTTTATCTAAAGTGATATTCTTAAATGAGGCATGATAATGAGGCTCTTTGGTGAGGAATAGAGGACGCACAAATAAGTCCGGTGCACATTAAGTTATTGGGGGTTTTTGTTCCCAATTCCCGCTGCAAATCACCAGAGGAATCTGTTGCCAGGGTTATATGAGTTGCTTGCTGCATAAATACCTTCTTGAAAAGCTTCTGGTTTCGTTAATGCGTTACATGAAACTGAAATTGGTGCATTTGTTTGAAAGTCTTCGTTTCATCATTATTTTAGTAATTCACACTCTACTGTTGACGTTTTATTTCTGTCGACGTTCCAAGGCCTGGCATGCTTAACATATGGTACTCCTACAGAGTTGGTATGTGATCTCTTATCTGTGGGTATATAATTTTTTTTCTCCTTCCAGTCTTTTATTTCTTCCTGGACGTTTGTACATGTAGTCAATAAATAAACTCTTACTATCTCCCCGCTGTAATGAGGTTTTCTTTATTAATTAATCAAATGAATACTTTCGATAATAATGGCTTCGGATTTTCTTCATTATCTTGTCGTTACAATGGTTTATCTGTTTGTCAAAAATTATACGTTTCAAAGCTTCTTTTGGTTTAAAAAAGAGGCTGGCGTTATTTTCTTTTGCAAGAGGTATTTGCAAAGACCCCCCCTTTTTTAACTGAGAATTTTATCTGGGTAAAGACAGGCATGCAAGATTTACGCCGAGGATGATTTACATACATCGACCACGGTTTGCCCTGGACTGGGTTTTTCCCTTTCATAAAATCTTCTTTCATTGTCACCATTTTCCCCTCGGGTGTTTGCTAAAGATGGGATTACTTCAAGGTCATTGTGATTCGGAGGGGATTGTGATGAATATATCAAAGGACGGGGATAATAGCACGCTCCAAAATACACTGCACAGTCCGGATTGCAATTTGTGTAGAGCTTTTCCTAGGGTAATGCGCAAGCGACTATAGACCCGTTTTGCTGTATATCTAATCCTTCTAAATCAAGCCAGATTTAATTTGATTTTTCCGCTCTTAAATCAGAAGAAGCATGGTGTTTTTAATATTTAAGGGGAATACAAAAGGATATATAGGATTCTCCATGTTACGTTACTGCTATAGGAAGCTGCAATGATATTAGAAGAAGTTTAGGATTCGGTGAAATAAAACTGACGAGAATGGGACGTACCGTGTCATTTCCAGGAACATTATGACTGATTTTAATAAGAAGATGTTCCCAAAAGGACAAAAGTAGATAAGATGCCTTAAAAATTAATTCCTTTCAGTTTGCGTTTCGTTTTTATATACACCGTTGTTTTGTGTGATGTTGTGTTCTTATTTTTTTAGATGAATAGCAGCATGTTACGTAGGTCTATGATGCCAACAAATGAATGCGATAAGCTCTGCACACGTCTGGTCATGAATACATGCATCATACAGTTGGTCTCGACTTCAAGATAAACTAGTCGAGTGGAGTAAAAACTCCACTCTGATGTGGAGGAAGGAATTTTAATTATTACTATCCCCTCACAATTAGAAGTATCTATCAGTGACATCTCAGGGATAGATTCAGTTGATGATTTAACGAAGTATTTCGGGGAAAACGGTATTCCAAACTAGAGGAATTCCAAGTAATTGTGTTGTCGTCAGAAAAATTCTGGAGATGGATCCACGTTTCAGTCATCAGCGTGATTACGACTTAGTCTGAACAGTCGTGTCATAGCTAACCACCGCCATCGTCACCTAGAGTGCTTGATGTCTTGGCAAGCGACACTTTCATAAATGACTTGTTGCTTGCACGCCCTACGGGCGACCCTCTACAAATTGACACTTCCGCATGTCCGTCCACGGAAGATCACCCCTTCCCACTCTACGGAGCTAATGAGACTGGAGAGGTCCGATACACTGGGTAAAAGTCACTGCCAGCTACCTTGTAATTAGCGACCCGTCTCGCTGGCTGTGGGTGTAAGTAAAAAACCCGTCCAAGAGTGTTTTTCACCGGCGGGCAGTGAACGCTATACCTAAGCGGGTTGAAAGGGTCATCCAGGCTCCATACTCTCGGCCGGCCACCGGAAGCATATTGGATATCGTTATATCTTAGTGGTGTTGACAGTATAAAATGGAAAAGCAAGAATTAGTCATTAAAAATCCTGTGTTGAAATAGATACGCTCTATCAAAGGAGTAGAGAAAATATAAAGTTACGTTTTAACACGAAAGGGTTTGCTAAGTGCAGAGAAATTGGAATTCAACAACCCCTCGAACTCAAGGGAAAACATTTTTATTAGACGGGCGCAACCTCCTGGAGTAAAAGTCGCGCTTGTTTAGCGGACATGGTTCAATGGAAAATCCCTAATACTACACCATTCAAAAGGAGGTTTAAAGTGAGTAGATCATATTTTCATTTGCCATAACTCCCCATAATTAATTTCCCGCCATTCTGACCCATCCTAGCTCGCAGCTCTTTGTTATTATGTAGGACTTCAATTAACAGCAAGAGTAGACTTGTAATTGCTTTATGATCAAGACTCTGTAGACCCGCCAATTTCATTTTACAACGGATTTTGAAACTCCAAAAACGTAGAGCACGGACGATCTAGGATTCTGGCTGATTTAAAAAAACTCGGTGAAAGTTCGCCCAATACGTCACTTGGTGGTGCTCCCAAACTATGACGTCCTAAATTTTTGCTCCAAAGACGACGGTACGGCTTCTCTTACTTTTGATATTCGCTCACATATATACTAAAAAGACGGTTTCTGCCACAGTTTGTCCACTAAAAGTGTCATGACATTGTTTGTGCATGTTAGACCATTGTATGAAGTAACCCCTTCTCGAGTGTCAGGTTGGCTTTACTGTCAGGTATTGACTCTGTTCATACTTCCAACTTTATATTGAACTGAAAGCGATGTTAACGTTGAGAGTAAAATCACTGTAATAAAATAAAAGTCCACAAAACGTTGCCAGTTTACGTTGATGAATAATTAAACATTTGTGATGAATTACATCTTAATGTTTAAAGCCACAATTGAAAATCGAGGCATCAACACGAAGTCTGATACCACCCCATGTAACAGATTACAATGCGATCAGGGTCGAAAATGGCTTTTTTTGTCAATAAGGTTACTTTCTGTGACATAATCTTGCTCGTTGTGGTAAATCTTTGCCATTCTGGTGGAACTGCGCATGAGATAAATTTTAGGTACGCACGTGAATGTAAAAGGGCCCATAAGAGTGCATGTCTACTTTATAATGGACCACAACCTTTTTCCATTACTCATATAAAACGGCCTTGCTTAAGAAATCCCCAGTTTTCTTAGTCATAATGCTGAAAAGTGATTGTGTGAGTTTTCCTTGTGATGTTCTTCCCTGATGGAGGCACTGGACGTGACTTTCAGTGAACAACCACCTCCGTGGGCGTTGTGAAGTACATTTGCAATTCAAATGATGACAAGGATTAGCATGGTCGAGTTTTTAGGTGAACAGACGCTTTTTCAGATGTGCAGAAGAAAACGTGTTCTTACATAATAATATATTAAGACTTAATTGAACACCGTCTATGTTTAAAAGTCCGATGTTTCAATTGAAACAATGAAATTTCCACGAAACATAGGTATCAATCAGTGTGCAGTTTCCACTTCAGTTCTTGTGGTGAAAGGGTTTCAATATTCAATACTTATGATTTCAAAACCTTCTAAATACCCAGTTATAAGGTTTCTTTTTGTCCTTGTATTACATGTTTCATAAAAACAATGGATCTGAAGTAAGGGCAATATCAATTGAGGGAGGGCCGATCGGTGGAAAAAATTATAAAATTCCAGAACAAATCCATGCTGCTGCCATATAGATGACTAAATAAACCGGGCGAAGTGTGGTATTTATACTTGGTCACTTGTTTTTTACACTGAGTACCGTGAATGTTTTGTTTCTAGGTGAGAAACAGAAAAAATGTTTTTCTTGTCACACACACAACCTACTTTTTTTATAGTCAAGGTCGGTAGAAATTGGGAACCAAAATGGGGTAAGAAATGAGCACCACAAAATTTAAAAATTAGTCCCTAATCGATTGCAGAAGACGCAGAGAAACATTCAAAATGGATAACGAATATTAGCGTGTGTCAGGCGTGTGAGTTCGGGCACGGGTCCTGAGTGCTATCCCACCTGATAACGTATACACTTCCAACGGGTAGTTTTTAACGCAAGAATAATGAGCGGAAATGGAAAGGTCTGTAGAGTTTCGAGTTTCAGCCAGGTAGGCTGTGCATTGTTACTTTTATCAGATGGGTGGATGTGACAAAATAGACAAGATACGGAAAGGACCTGCAACGCAGAAACACGCGCGCGCTGGCGTCAATGTCCATTCATGATCCGCCCTCGCTTTCACACAAAGCGCCCGTGACCTGCGCAGTTGACGCATTATCCCATCCACAGCCTAGTCCATTAGGATCGGCAATTGGACATTGGGGGTGATGCTTTCCTTATAAAAGGGTCAGAAGCAGAAGGCAGTAGCGTCAGTTTGGCTTGGAAGACATACAGTCCCGTCGACTATTTGTGATATTCCTCTGCTATAGGAAGGCAGTTATCAACACCGATTTGACTCAGTTATTAACTCTCTCAAACGGAAGTAGCTAACCCTGCGCTTTTTGGCTTCAAAAAACATCGCTGCATTCACCACGAGGGCCTTCAGATAGGTAAGTATTAGTGCTAATTTATACGATATTTCTTTTTTGAACTTATCTTGTGGATATCAGAATATCAAAGATTACATAATGTACAAGCACCCAGGCGATCTGACACTTAGTACTTATGAAGGCGTCACCAAAATATATACAAGTATAACTTGAATTAATGACTCGACCAAAGTTCGACTCGACTCAAGTTTTTCATGGAAGATCTGAATCAAGTGAAAGTTACTGAGACTCTAGTATACCAAAATGAAAGTAAACTTTTTTTGCGAAAAACTATTTGCAATGATTACAGTGCCGGTTTACAAACGTTCATGTCATGTCCTAATTATCGTCAAGAGTAAAGGGTTTGACAAAA